>NC_054059.1:81454588-81747617 GCF_017639655.2 Falco naumanni
CTGCTGGCTCTGCTTCTTTGGATGCAGCCCGGGGTATGGTTGGCTTGCTGGGCTGCAGGTGTACGTTGCTGGGCCATGCTGAGCTTGTCATCCACCAGCACCCCCAAGTCCTTCTCCACAGGGCTGCTCTCAATCTATTCTCTGCCCAGCCTGTGGTCATGTTTGGGATTGCCCCCCACCCATGCGCAGGACCTTGTACTTGGTCTTGTTGAACTTGATGAGGTTTGCATGGGCCCACCTCCCAAGCCTGTCAAGGTGCCTCTGGGTGGCATCCCTTCCCTCCGGTGTGTTGATTGCACCACCCAGCTTGGTGTCATCAGCAAACTGCTGAGGTGCACTCAATTCCAGCATATACATTGCCAACCAAGACGCTGAACAGCACTGGTCCCAGTACTGACTCCTGAGGATTGCCATTCATCACTGGTCTCCACTTGCACAGTGAGTCGTTGACTGCAACTCTCTGAGTGTGACCATCCAGACAAGTTCTTATCCACTGAGTGGTCCACCCATCAGATTCATGCCTCTCTCCTTTAGGGACAAGAATGTCATGAGGGACAGTGTCAAATGCTTTGCACAAGTCCAGGCAGATGATGTCAGTCACTCTTCCCTTATCCAACAACGATGTAACCCTGTCAAGGAAGGCCACCAAATTTGTCAGGCACAATTTGCCTGATTAAATTTAATTACCTTTAATAAGTATCTAATGTCACTGGACTCAAGATGGACCTGCAGTGGGAATAGGATCAGGGCTCAAAGCAAAGGAAAACAAGACTTATGTGGAGAATATATAATGTGTCTTTAGGTTTTTTCTTCTGTCGCAACTTCATTCTGCCACCTCCCAGTAAATACTGTATACTTACATGTGCCTATGTTATAAAGAATAATTAAGAAGTCATTGGAGCTGATTGAGTAATCCAATGTGAACAATTCATCAATGCAACTTTGTCTTGTTTTCTTTTTAGAAGACACCAATGAAAACACACTTTTATCAAGTATATCAAGTGTTAAAAGAACAACAAAAAAGCTAATTTTCCATAAAGTCACATATATTTAATACAAAGAGTTGCTCATGCAATATCCTAAATTTGCTAAGTGGCAGATAATCCCTGTAACGCTGTGGACTGGATGCAGGAATGAAAGGGATATTCCTTCTTAGTTCAGCAACCTCAAATTTAAGCATGTAGTTCACGTTAATTACTAAAGTCTCCTATGTCATTAATGGAGAGAGACAGAGGCACTCCAGGCAACTTCATCTTTTAGGTTTCTCAGAAGAAATTAGTTCTCTTTTGGAAACATTATTCTTTCTGCACTGGTGAGATGTAGCTTAAATGAATAACGTAGACTAGATGACTGATCTTTAGATGACTAACTTTCCAAAAGAAAATACATCAGCGAAGATTCAGGCTCACCATTAAGTTGTTATTCCATTTGTGTAGCTGTCAGTCACACACCTGGCCTTTCCCAAGGTAGAAGTGCTGACTATATAGAGAATTTGGACACTTTACGGTTTATGATTGTAATATCCACAAGGTCTAACTTCTTCAACCTAAGGAACATAGGTTTGACTGCTGTGGGTATTAGAAAAATAATAATAATGTTAATATAAGCTTGAGACTCTCTGAATGGGCTTTCGTGGCATTTTGCTGTGCCTTGTTAAGAACAAGATTGCAACACACATTGTGCAAAATGCATTCTCTGTACTAGAGGAATGTGGACATCACAAAATCATTCTGCTGTAAACTTTGTGGTACACTAAGAAATCATATACTCAAGAGGAGTATGTATATATATGTCTTCTATATTTATATAAATGTAGGTAGAAGTAAATGTATATACATGCATTTACAGACACACAATTATGTATATTATACACATATACAAATGTAGTTGTTTAGTATCTTTTACAGTTAGAAAAGAACAGGTTTGCCTTCAGGTATTTCAAGTTAATGATATGAAGTACCTCAGCTACACTATAACTGTTAAGCTGAATTTTGTTTTGCATTTTGATTATAAATTAGAAGAACGGTACATTAACTCTGTTTTGAGGATACGATTAAAAAAGACCCTGTTTATTAAGCTGCTACTATGGTGATATTTGCAGCATACATTACATTTATAATTGGCTTATTAAAACTTATACACTGCAAATTATAGTGATAGTACCCACAGGCTAAAAAATCATCAAAATATATAATGGCAATTTAAGAAGGTTTGTATCCACAAATGGGAATTTTTATCTGGTGTTCTCTTGTTCTAATGTTTTACTCGCAGCTTTTGCAATATTCAAATATGTAGCTGAAATGCTGCAAAGAGATATTAAAAAAGACAGAAAGAGACTCAGAAGAACGTATTGGGTGATAACAAAAAAAGCCAACGTATAGCAACATAAGACAGTATTTCAGGTAGCCTTTACTTCAAACTTAAAGGAAAGATAAGGGAGTCAACTGGGTCATCTTTTACTCTAGGCTATGGATAGTATAAACTAATCCCTCACACCTTCTCTTCATAAAAATGTACCACTATCTCCCTACCTACATTATTGGAACAGTGGGGATTAATTCAATAAAGATTACAACAAACTCGGAAATAAATGCCATAAAAATTGCTGACCTCTTAATGAGATCTAATGAGCTCCTAATGACTGCCATAAAAGTTTTTATTCTCTTAACATGTAGGTTCCCACAAAAGAGCAAACAAGGAGTGTGGTGACAAACCTCAATTTTTCTGAGCTTCAAACTGAATTCTTTTGAACATATTTAGGGGCAAGACAATGACATGGACTTTTTCAGGCTCGGTGACAATGCGCAAAGGTGGTCAGTAAATCAGAGGTGGGGCTGAGGAGGCACCAGGCAAATGGGGCAAGAGAAAACAGTGCAAAGCTGTGAATGACAGGCTCAAAGTTGGCTTATCATATAACCCAACTGTATAAACAATGGCTGTAGGGCTTCAGTCATCATGTCATTCATGATTCTGCCATGATTGTCTTCTAGCTTCTCCCTAGGAGCTTGTCCACATGAATAGGTAGCTAAAGACTTGTTGATCTGGAGATACTGGCTCATATCTTCTGGCAATCGGGACAGGAGGTTTAAATCTAGATCTTGTATGCAGAAATCATTGACAGAGATGAAAAAATGAGACACAAAATGTCTAATGTTCAGAAAAATCTTAAATAATTTTAGGAAGACAATGCATTTTCCTAATAAAAGGAATTTAGTGGGCTAAGATGCACAAAACACCCCCACAGAGCTGGCAGGAACAGTACAAGGATCCAAATGAGACCCAAATCCTTTTGGAGAGGTAGCCAAAGGTCAGGCAGGACACCTAAACACACTTTTAAGGCAAATGAGTCCTCCCTATTGACTGTGTTGATCGGGTCTCCATCAGCTATCAAGGGAGCTTAGACACCTTGTTCAAATACAGACATCCATATTGCTACACTATAGACACTGAAATTATCTTCCTCAATGTGGAGCTGAAAATGACTTTATCAGGGTAAGCAATTAATGCTTAGTTGCTAAAAAGTGGATGAGATGAGTAGTATGCTACAGACAGTCTATAATCACAAAACTCAGAACTGAGTCAGGAACTGAATTGATTCCCACTCTTGTGACACTGCTACAAGTCTGCTCACATCTCTCATAACAGTTCAGGCACTGAGATTTAAAATTATTCTTCTTCCCCAGCTCAGAAAATAATCAGAAAGAAATACTGGAAACATTTGTGTTCGGTAAGTTTCTTCCACTGTAGGATTTTGTGCAAGGTCTATCACAGAAATGTATCATGCTCTGAAATTTGACAGAGAGATGACAAGGCTTAGGTATTCTGGGCCTCTCAGAGCCAAGAACACATTCTGAAATTACGTGACATTCGCTTCAATGAGATGTTTACTGAGTGTCACTGAATGTGGCAAGCCAAGTAACAAAATGATGAGATAGATACGGATCAAATACGTAAGTAAATACATTTTAGTTCAGTTGAATGATGGTTAACATTTCACTCCATATTTCACTTCTGAGTGAAAAGAAAACAGAAAAGCAGCAAAATCTTCAACCATAAGGAAAATCAGCAAAGCAAGCTGGAATAAATACATCAAGTATATGCATTAGAAAATAAATACAAGTGGCCAAAGCCAGCTCTAGGGTAAAGCAAAGGAGTCAGTTACCCAGAACTAGCAGTTGCTCCTAGCAAGTGACGGGTGAAGTCTTGGAGTGCTCTTTCCTTACTGATGTTTCACTGAGTAGAACACTACCCCAGCAGCTGGTCCCTGTTCCCCCCACCCCAGTGAAGGCACCGGGCACACGCTGCAGGGTCGAGGTCTGCAGAACAGCTGTTTCTGCAGACTACTTCATACAGTCTCATCCAGCAGCTACTCTTGTGGTCCTCACTTGCATTGCACTGAAGAAACCAAAGACTCAAAGACTCAGGGCTTTGTGCCAGATAAACTATTTTGCTTACTCTTTTAGGGCACTAACATTCAGTTCTCCTAATATTGTTGAAAAGGTGTTAGATAATTATGAACTCTATCCCCTTTACTTGTCAACATTGCAAACCACGCCTGTTTGCTCTCCAGGGCAGTGTGTGTCTCTGCCTAGTTCACTGCAACACTGTGTTCACAGTTTAAGTGAAGACTGGCTGAGGACTTGCACCCATGACATGATGTTTATGGAAATGCTGATGGTCATTGCAGCAATATATATTAGCAATACTGATACTAATAATAATACTAATAATAATATATAACAATGTACTTATGAAGTTCAACATGGCTCAGTGCCGGGTCCTGCCCCCTGGGTCACAGCAACCCCAGGCAGCGCTACAGGCTGGGGGCAGGGGGCTGGGAAGGTGCCTGGTGGGAAAGGGCCTGGGGGTGCTGGTCAGCAGCCGGCTGGGCATGAGCCAGCTGTGTGCCCAGGTGGCCCAGGTGGCCATCAGCATCCTCGCTGGTATGCGAAAGAGTGTGGCCATCAGGAGCAGGGCAGTGATTTGTCCCCCTGCGCTGGGCACTGGTGAGGCCGCCCCTGGACCCCTGTGTTCAGCTTTGGGCCCCTCACTGCAGGGGGACGTGGAGGGGCTGGAGCGTGTCCAGAGCCGGGCAGGGGGCTGGGGCAGGGGCTGGGGCACAGGGCTGATGAGGAGCGGCTGAGGGACCTGGGGGGGTTCAGCCTGGGGAAGAGGAGGCTCAGGGGGGACCTTACCGCTCTCTACAGCTGCCTGAGAGGTTATAGATAGGTGTGGGTTGCTCTCTTTTCCCAGATAACTAGAAATGGGACAGGAGGAAATGGCCTCAAGCTGTACCAGGGGACATTTAGATCAAAGAGTAGGACAAATGTCTTCAGTGAAAGGGTGGTTAAGCATTGGAAGAGGCTGCCCAGGGAAGAGATGGAATCACTGTCCCTGGTGGTATTTTAAAAAAGCATGTAGCTGTGGTGCTTAGGGACATGGTTTAGTGGTGGACTTGTCAGTCCTGGGTTAACAGTTGGACTTGATGATCTTAAAGGTCTTTTCCAACCTAAATGATTCTATGATTCTACTATTCTATATGAATCATAGCATTCTGAGAGCCTGAGCCCATAGCTGCATCTAATTTCTAGCCTGGAGCATGCTTTGTCAGTGGTCATTGTGCAGTTTTTGGTTGTGCTGCATTGCATCTAAAAGCATTTTCAAGCAGGCACATCCAGCAGATGATCATGGGTAGACAACCCACCCAAAAGCTTTTTGAAGCTAAAATGCATAAGTAAAATCCTGGCTACAAGATGCCTATACCTAGATGATTTCACCTGTGTCAGAGTTAATAAGTGCATGGGCAATGCAATTAGATCAGAGACAGGAGACCAGTGTGGATCAGCTTGTTACAGAAATGGGGCCACCACTGACAACCTGGTCAAGGAACTGCACCTTGGTCATTAGCTCAGTGCTCATTCCAAATAGTTTGCAATCCTCTGTATAGTGGTAAATGTGGGGAGAGGTCTGGATTAGCTCTATATCAGTAATGCTAGAATTTCTCAGTTTAGGACCCAGACACTTTCAATGCTGAGTTCATAGACTCCTAAAATGGTTTGGGTTGGAAGGGACCTTAAAGATTGTCTAGTTCCCACCCCCCACTCCACCGTCATGGGCAGGGACACCTTCTGCTAGACCAGGTTGCTCAGAGCCCCATCCAACTTGGCCTTGAGCACTGCCAGGGATGGGGCATCCACCGCTTCTCTGGGCAGCCTGTGCCAGTGTCTCACCACCCTCGCAGTAAAGTTAAGTGAAAATCCCATGCAGACCCCACCTCAGTGCATAAAAGAGCTAACTGACAGCCATGGCATGATTAACTGTACAGCCTTAGCATCCAATTCTCCACAAAAATTTTGCTGCATAATATGGCTAAACAAATGTTGTCTCTCAACACAAGATTCATTTTATTAAACATGTATGTATATAATACAAATGTCTCTTCCTGAGCTATTCAGCCAGTCTGAGTCAGCTTAGAGAAACTCTTGCTTCTTAACTGTGATTAATTGCTTCTTAAAACAATGCCTGGACCACAACAAATCATAGCCTAGAAGTTCCTTTTCCCTTCCATTACAAAAAAGGTGCACCATGCCTAGGGTACTGAAGAGCTCTAATAGTAAAGACCACCTCTTCCTTATTACTCATATTGAATTTATCGCTAGTGTACTTGCCGCAAGTAGGTTTGGAACCAACCAGTACTTTAATGACCTGCTGACAAATGTATTCTTTTAGCTTTTGTTTTTTATTCATATAATATATATATGATTTTTATATAATATACTTATATTATTTAATGTAATAAATTATATAGACTGTATTATGCACAATATATATGATATGTAGTAGAGAATATATTATACATATAATGCCTAATTTAATATATTAATATATAATTTACTATACTATATTGTTATATAGTATATTATGTATGTTTATATAATAGGTATTTTATATATATATATAAATAAAAATGTCAGCATCACAGTCTCTGAGGTTCTACCAAGAATGAGGAGCTGAGGAGTCATAGCAGTGTCCTAGAGGAACCCTGCAAAGAACTTGGTTTCCAGATGCTGCATCAATGCTTCTGAAGAGTTATGTACCCTATTGTCCAGCTTCCTCCATCCTCTTGTTATATTTCATATTTAAGCCCTTGGTCTAATGGAAGTCAAGTAGGTGAAGCAGGACTCTTACTAACAGCATAGAAATGCCAAGTAACATCTATTTGCCCACAGACACAGAACTACTATTATTCACAGCACACTGGTCAGCTTCATAAAGTACGTTCAGAACGGGCATATGCACCTGGTCTAATTCAGTTATATAGAGAGGGAAAACTCATCAGCATGGTTTGATGGTATACAGTAAAAGCATTGTCATTACACCTGACAGTGAGTCCATTGGATCAGAGATACAGGTTTCTTTCTCACCCTTAATCTTCTGAGCGTTAAAGGGCAATTGAGGACTTTTTTTTTTTTCAAACTAATGCAAGTATACTGGTTTTATTCTGAGATTCTCACCTACATGACTCCATGTAGTCTGGAGAACAAGAGACCGACCTTTGGCATGAACCTTAATAACAGATGCAGTGGGACTCGAGCCCTTCTGGGTACCAGCTCATTGTATTTTACAGCATGTTTGATGTCAAGTAATGTGTCACGTTCAGAAAATAAACACTCACAAAGAATAAAAAAAATATTACTAAGGATGATTCTTCTACAGAGGCATCCTCCTCCCATGCAGATCTATTCACATGGTTCTTTGCAGGCCAGAAGCTTGCAAAGAATAGAGAGATGTTTCCCTTAAAACTCACAAATATAATTCTGCTTTCACAGATCTTACAAACCCTGTAAGACAGTGTGACCTGGGTCAGATATGCTGTCATAGTCAAGGCAGTGGAAACAACTAGGAAATGAAATACTGGTATGGTAAAAGGTGATGCACTGTCACAGCACTCTCCAAACTATCAAGCTGCAACAAGGTCTTTTACCACCTCATACCAGCATACTCTTCATACACCTCTACTACCTTCTCCCAGTCTCATCCAGGGCATGTGTTCTCTTGCTTCTTTCTCTCTCTTCTTCCTCATCTGCTCTCTCTTCATTGGCTGCCTAACATCTTAACCAGCCACAGCTGCACCTTATCTACATCGGCCAACCCGCCGCCTCTGAAGCCAACCCACAGTTGTATATTATCAATGCTAATTAACCCAGCTTCATTCCACTACAATGCACTTTCTTGTGAGAGCTAAAAATTGTGGAACTGAATCTTTCTTTGTATAACTTCAGTTCTACCTGCATCTTTGTTATGGTAGGATCCAAGTACTTCTACTGGTCATGTTTACAAAAAGCCATAGTTTGTTCCATAAACTTCCTTCATTACCTCGTTTCCTTAAAGGAGGAATCAATTTTCCTGTGGGGTCATTTGTGTGGATAGATTTGGTCTGTCTGAGGTGTTTGTTGATATGCGTTTGTGCAGAAACACTTGGAGGAAGATGTGTGCATGCGTCTCATCAAGAGCACCAGTTAGGTGTCTCACTTTGTCCAGTGTAGAAACATACATTTTCCTGCACAACCAAACATTTATCCCCATAGTAAATTCTCTCCTTTCAGAGGACCGAGTAGCTGCCCATAGCCCTAACTCCCAAGGTTTCTGTGGGTTTTGAGAAATGCTGGAATACCCAGTGCCTGGAAATGAGGGCTGAGACCTTCACAGTTCTACGGACAACTAGCAGGAGCAGCAGAGGACGGGCAGCTGTGGATGATCACAGGAGTGGTTTGAAGAGTAAGAATCATCCTGCAGTGTTTTTTTATGGCTTGAGGTTTCTTAGTATCTGCTGGATTCACTTGTCCTGAAATAAATTGTGTATTTCAAGCAAGAAGAGCTAAAATTGCATAAACTGGAAGTCCAAACCATCTCATCAGGAATCCATGTCCAAGGAATACTAAGCATTACTGGGAGTCATTATATAGGAAAGTTTAATCTGCAAATTAAATGCCCTGCAGACTGTAGCTGTATTTTTCACCCGCACGAGGTCTTCTGGTTCTGAGTTCATTAAGTTATTTATATCAGGGTAATGAACACGATGCGCTTTCAGACTTCCAGAACAATTAATTGCTCAGAACCTCTCCATTTGTTTCTTCATTACCTATAGGGTCTATGCTTTGACCCTTGGCAGACTGAGAGGTAGAGGCATATGGCATGAAGTTCTGTCCTGGTGTAAAAGGTGATAAACTCATTGGCAGATGGCCTTGTCTCTGAGATTTGTAAAAAAAAAAAAAAAAAAAAAAAAAAAAAAAAACCAAAACTTGATTCTGTAGTCAATTTGACTAACCAAAGTACAAAAACTCTACTAATGTTTGTAAATGCTGTTGCAAGCAAAATTGATTACATTCTTGCATCTTCCATTGACATTTGTATTTATTATCTAACAAAAAATGTGTGTGTACCAGGGTTCATTTAACTTTAAATGGCAATTCTTCTACTAGTGAATTTGTATTAGAACCACACGAACACAGCATAGTTTGTCTCTAGTAATTTGTTTATCATAATCTTGGAGGGACGAGGGAGGAAAGCATGAAAACTTGCACTGAAAACCTTCATGATTTTGAATGCTGCCTGATTTCTATCTTTTCTGTGGTCATTTATATCAGATAAACTAGTCAATGCATACAAAATGTTAATCTTGACTAATTTAAGTTGTTGGCTGTGGATGATTTTTTCTTCTGATTTGTTTATTAAAAAATTATCACAGTGGAAAACCACATTAAAAAACAGGGACAAATAAAGGAAACATGAAAATATTTGCAATTTCAGTACTTCCTGGTGGGATCTTTGCTATGGACAGGTCTGGGCAGGGCAAATGAGAAGAAAAAAAAAATTATAAACTAGAAGTCCAAAAGGCATCAAATGTTTTTTAATTGAGATTGGAAGCATTCCAAGTTTGACTTTCAAAAAACGCTTTGATTTACAGTAGTTCATGTTGGGCTCATGTTGTGCCTGCCAAAAATCTAAAGTACATCAGAGCTTTTTTTGAAATAAACACAAGCCTAATCTGATGTAGGTATTTCAAAACTCCCACTGCTTTACTTGTAACATCATCTGTTACTGAATGATTTATAAATCATCCTTCTACAAGCAAATTTGTATGAGGCTGAGGGTGATATATTTTAACTTTGGGACACAAGGACATGTTTAAATTCTGTATTACAGTTGATGGAGACCCTCCACTGTTTTTAAAAGTAGCTGTGAAATGGTATATCTTTGGTTTTCTGTATATTAGACAAAAAGACTTCCTGGCGTACAAGGGAATGATGGAGTGTTATTTCTTTGGTTTTCCACTGAGTAGAAAAGAGACAAAAGGGCAGAATTACTAATAAACATTTTATTCTACTTGATTTTCAACTGTACAGGAATTCAGTTCTTTTCTAGAAGAAGAAAAAAAACACCTACTTTTTCTTTTTTAGAAAAAAAAATGTTCAAAATCAGGATTTGTTTATAACATAGTTTATTAGGAGCGACCATTTCATGTTGGTGGGGTAGGATTTGTTTCAGTTTGGTTTAGGTATCTAAAACCAGCATGTTTCTTCTCATTTACTTTTGGGTAGGTTCCCTCTGGAGCTGATCCTAAGAAACTGTCTACCTTGCAGAATGCAATTCTGCCCACCCTGACACTGACAAGAGTATTTATCCTTAGGAAATACCTATCTGTCTGCACTGTTTAAACCCCAGATGGCTACACACAGTGGTCTTTCCAGGGCAATTTATTTAAGTAAAAACCCAAATACTATTAGTTACGTATGGGGCAACTTTTTCCATCCCAACGGGAAATGCTCACCTTTTAAGTTGCAAGTCTGATCCAGAGGACAGGACAGGGGATACCCTGAAATGACCACAAGGCCAGTGAGCACTGCCCAGTCTAGGACTTCATCCGTGCTAGAAGCTGCAGACATGGTCTGGGACTGAGGGCATCAGCCAAAACTGACCTGGTCTGAGTTCTGCAGCAACGGGTCTGAACAAAGTGCCACAAAGATAGAATTGAATCATAGGAGGCATTCAAGTTCACAACAATTTTTAAAGAAAAGCTTGCTCTTAAATTAAAAAGATAAAATACAATCTGGATTATTTTTTTTTTCCACAGTTTAGGAAGTACAGAAAAATGCGCAGAATATGCTAATGAAATTGCTAACAGACTGAACTCTAATACCTATCACTGAAAATCCAGAAAGGATTAGTGTATTTTTCTTTTTTCACCTCACCTCACCTTTAGCTGTAAAAGCAGAACCCTTTGATTTCCAAGTTTCATTACTGAAATTTAAGTACTGATTCCTAACTTCATCATGGCAGGAGTATATATTTAGTCATTGCAGACATTCCCTGGACAAAATGTTACGGTGTAAATGTTTTGGCAAAAGAATAAAGGTAGCCTGACAAGGCATTTTGCAAGTTATCATTTTGAGATTACAGCAAAAGCAGAACAGAAAGCCAAAGGTTAACAGATTCTAAATGTTTCATGAAAATATTTTAGATTTCAGCTTAAATGTTTCAATTCTACAAATGGGATCTTTTCTCTCCTTAGACATACTTCTATTCTGTCCACAACAAACTGTCTTAATTCATGGATACTTTATACCTAGCTGAACACATTCACTGACATTTTACCTTCTGTCACATCAGAAGAAGCAATCAATTAATTCCACAGTTTGATGGTGAGGACATCTTATGCAATTCTCCCAAAACATTACATAGATCAATTTTACAGTGTCACAGAATCCTTCTTAAAACTATGCTGAGCTCCACAAATCCACATTAACAAAACTGGGGTTTTGTCATGGCAATCCTAAAAGATGACCTAATCTGACCCTATGAAATGATGCCATTGTAGATTAGCAATTAGAGTGGAAGAGTGGTTTGCTTCTAAAGCTTCTAAATAGCATAGTTAAACTAAGAACCTCACTTCACACTGCATTTCAATGATTTACCTGATTATTTTCTTTCTTTCTCTCTATTTTCAGTAAAATATTTATTTTAGCAAGCATTTGTAAAACATACAGACTGACATATCAGGTGTCTTCTTACTAGAAAGAGTTAATTCATCCCCAAACAGCAAGATGAATCAAATAATCAAATATTGAGCTCCCTGGAATCAGTTTGGATGAAGTGGCAGGGATGCTAGGTTTTATTTTAATATGTTAGTCTAATAAAATGATGCAGTTTATTTTATATCTTAAGGGAGACGTGGTGATATTATCTCAACTTAAGATGCATCCTCACTTGCCCGTGCAGATCAGCCTTCCACTTTATCAGGGTGATGTTACTGGATGTGGCAATTTATAATTGGAAATGGCAGCCTAGAGATTTTCTAAAAGCTTTGGCTTTTTTCTGAATACTGTGGAATTTCATTAATTATTATTATTTTGACTATGAAAAGAGGATTTGCCCAAGGGCAGTTTTGAGGCTCCTTAAAGATTATTTTCCTCCACGGAAAGTTGCCAAGATTTCAAATTTCTCTGTCAAGAGACTCAGCTTGTTTGGTGGGATGTGGCTGAAGTGAGTGCGAACGTTGCTTTGGGAAGGAGACCTCAAACACTGCTCATTCTCTTTGAGGCTATTTTACCTCCCTGGAGTGGGGGCAGCTGTCACAAATTGTAGCCCACCAAACATTCCTCACCGAGGCTGCCGCCGCCTTTGCCTTTGTACACCATGCGGAAGGAGCTGGCAGCATGGTTCCCTAAGCAAGGTATATCTAGCTCACGGCAGGGTGAATCTAAGCAAGGTGGCATCGTTTATAAACTGTCGTATGTCAGAGCATATCTTTCTTTCTCCAGAAAGTTCTTCCAGCAACATAGCCCAAGCGAGAAGTGGAAAAGGAAAGGTTTCATATGAATCCTTTGGACTGAAGGTGTGAACCACAGGGTCCCAGAATCAGAAAATGGTTAAGGTTGGAAGGGACCTCTAGAGGCCAGCTTGTTCAACCCTCCTGCTCCAGCAGGACCACCTAGAGCCAATTGCCTGAGACCATGTCCAGTCGTCTTTTGAATGTCTCCGAGGATGGAGGCTCCACAATGCAAATCACCTGATAAAAATGGACATTATAGCTAAGGAAGGTACTGGAAAATAGATCTGTTTTTCCCAGATTGTGGAAAAAAAGGGGTGAAGGCAAATCAGGTATAAATTTCTGCAACGAGGGGAAACAAAATAAAAAATGGCACTGCAATATTTTATCAAAACCTGAAAAGTATTGTAACATTTTTTAAACGATATATAGAATCCTCCTCTCCAATAGGCTTTTTTCTCCACCAAAGTGATTCTTATGGAGCAACTCTCTTCTTTCATCCTTTTCCCACTATGCAAATGCAGAGCAAACAGGACCATGACCCTTTTAGATTGTGAGGCCTTCAAACAATTCCCAATTGATGAGCAAAAACAGAAAGAAGTTTGCATCCATCCCAGGGTTGTGAGTGACTCATATGTTTAGAGCAGACAAGTCCTTCTGATGAGTCACTTTCTTTTTATGCAAGTTTAAAAGTAATTAAAAAAAGCTGAGGATAAAGCATTTAAAAGCTCCCTCCAATGCAGTAGTTATATAAAACCAATATCAGCTTTAATTCTGAAGCCTCAGGGTAAGGCTAGGGGTACAGCATTGTGCCTTGCCACGATGGGAGGTTTTACCCTCACATCAGCACCTACTGGAGACCACAGAATCATAGTATCACAGAATCACAGAATGGGTTGGGTTGGAAGGGACCTTAAAGATCACCCAGTTCCACCCCCTGCCATGGACAGGGACACCTTCCACTAGACCAGGTTGCTCAGAGCCCCATCCAGCCTGGCCTTGAGCACTGCCAGGGATGGGGCACCCACAGCTGCTCTAGGCAACACGTTCCAGCACCTTACCAGCCTCACAAGAGAGAATTTCTTCCTTATATCTAATGTAAATCTCCCCTCTTTCAGCTTAAAGCCACTCCCCCTTGTCCTATCACTACATGCCCTTGTAAAAAGTCCCTCTGCAGCTTTCTTGCAGGACCCCTTTAAACACTGGAGGGTGCTATAAGGTCTCCTTTCCTACTCTAGGCTGAACAAACCCAACTCTTTCAGCCTGTCTTCATAGGAGAGTTGTTCCAGCCTTCTCATCATCTTCATGTGCTCCACTGGACTTGCTCAAACAGGTCCACGTCCATCTGATGTTGGGGGCCCCAGAGCCAAACACAGTACTCAAAGAGGAGTCTCACAAGAGCAGAGTAGAGGGGCAGAATCCCCTCCCTCAAACTGCTGGCTCTGCTTCTTTGGATGCAGCCCGGGGTATGGTTGGCTTGCTGGGCTGCAGGTGTACGTTGCTGGGCCATGCTGAGCTTGTCATCCACCAGCACCCCCAAGTCCTTCTCCACAGGGCTGCTCTCAATCCATTCTCTGCCCAGCCTGTGGTCATGTTTGGGATTGCCCCCCACCCATGCGCAGGACCTTGTACTTGGTCTTGTTGAACTTGATGAGGTTTGCATGGGCCCACCTCCCAAGCCTGTCAAGGTGCCTCTGGGTGGCATCCCTTCCCTCCGGTGTGTTGATTGCACCACCCAGCTTGGTGTCATCAGCAAACTGCTGAGGTGCACTCAATTCCAGCATATACATTGCCAACCAAGACGTTGAACAGCACTGGTCCCAGTACTGACTCCTGAGGATTGCCATTCATCACTGGTCTCCACTTGCACAGTGAGTCGTTGACTGCAACTCTCTGAGTGTGACCATCCAGACAAGTTCTTATCCACTGAGTGGTCCACCCATCAGATTCATGCCTCTCTCCTTTAGGGACAAGAATGTCATGAGGGACAGTGTCAAATGCTTTGCACAAGTCCAGGCAGATGATGTCAATCACTCTTCCCTTATCCAACAACGATGTAACCCTGTCAAAGAAGGCCATCAAAATTGTCAGGCATGACTCGCCCTTAGTGAAGACATGTTGGCTGTCACCAATCACCTCCTTATTTCCCGTGTTCCTTAGAATAGTTTCCAGGAGGAACTGCTCCATAATCTTGCCAAGCACTGAGGTGAGACTGACAGGCCTGTAGTTCCCCAGGTCTTTCTTATTTTCTTTTTTAAAAATGGCGGTTATGTTCCCCATTCCCCTGTCCATGGGAACTTCACCAGACTGTCACAACTTCTCAAGTATGATGAAGTGTGGCTTAGCCACTTCATCTACTAGTTCTGTCAGGACTCATGGATGCATCTCATTTGGTCTCATGAACTTCTGCACCTTCAGGTTCCTTAGATGACGTTGAACCTGATCTTCTCCTACAGTGGGTGGTTTCTCATTCTCTGTCGCTGCCTTTGGCTTCTGCAACTTAGGTGTTGTAGCTGGAGCACTTGTCAGTGAAGGCCAAGGTGAAAAAAACATTGAGTACCTTAGTCTTCTCCATGTCCTGGGTAATCAAGTCTTCCTTTTCCTTCCAGAGATGACCCATGTTTTCCCTAGCCTTCCTTTTATCACCAAGGCACCTGTAGAAACCTTTCTTGTTGCCCTTGACATTCCTGGCCATATATAATTCTATCAGGGCTTTAGTTTTCCTAACCTGATTCCTGGCTGCTCAGAAAATTTTTTATATTCCTCCCAGGCAGCCTGCCCTTGCTTCCACTCTCTGTAGGCTTCCTTTTTGTGTTTGAGTTTGTCCAGGAGCTCCTTATTCATCCATGCAAGCCTCCTGGCTTTTTTGCCTGACTTTGTGTTTGTTGGGATGCATTGCTGCTGAGCTGGGAGGAGGTGATCCTTGAATATTAAACAGCTTCCTTGGGCACCTCTTCCCTCCAGGGCTCTATTTCATGGTGCTCTACCAAGAAGATCCCTGAAGAGGCCAAAAGCTGCTCTGTTGAAGTCCAGAGTAGTGATCTTGGTGTGCACCTTCCTTACTGCCCTAAGGATCTTGAACTCCACCATGTCATGGTTACTGCAGCCAAGGCTGCTCTTGAGCTTCACATTCCTCACCAGCCCCTCCTTATCAGTGACAACAAGGTCTAGCATAACACCTCTTCTCATTGGCTCCTCTAGCACTTGGAAAAGGAAGTTATCATCAATGCATTCCAAAAACCTACTGGATCATCTACACTGTGCTGTGTTGTCCCTCTAACAGATATCAGGGTGGTTGAAGTCCCCCATGAGGACCAGAGCTTGTGAACATGAGGCAGCTCCTCTCTGTCTATAGAGGGCCTCACCTGGTCAGTCTTCCTGATCAGATGGCCTGTAGAAGACCGCCACTATAATGTCAACTGTTCCCTGACCCTGACCCTGCCCTACCTTTAATCCTGACCCATAACCTCTCTGTGGCTCCTCACACATCCCCAGGCAGAGCTCCATGAACTCCAACTGGTCATTGACAGAGGGCGACACCCCGTCCTTGTCTCCCCTGCCTGTCCTTCCTAAAGAGCCTGTATCCTTCCATTCCAACACACCAGTCATAACAGTCATTCCACCATGCCTCTGTGATGCAAATCAGATTGTAGCCCTGCAGGCATGTGCACATTTCTAACTCCTCTTTTTATTCCCTGCAGTACAAGCGTTTGTATAGAGGTGTTTAAGTTGGGCCCCGATGAAGCTGGCTTACTGGCTGGAGCTGCTGGAATTCCCTTGTGGTGCTCTTCAGATGCTCTCCTGCTGCCCTGCCGTCCCTCTCTAGGCACTGGCTGGCTGTTGCTGGCACTGGCATCAAAATTGTAGAAGCGGGATGGATTAAGGTTCCCTGCCCCTGGCAACTTTAGTTTAAAACTCTCTTCACCAGCTTGGCAAGGTTGTGACCAAAGATGCTCTTCC
This sequence comes from Falco naumanni, assembly GCF_017639655.2. Taxonomy (NCBI): domain Eukaryota; kingdom Metazoa; phylum Chordata; class Aves; order Falconiformes; family Falconidae; genus Falco; species Falco naumanni. The sequence continues at coordinate 81,471,378 of NC_054059.1, forward strand.
CCTTCTCTGTTCAAATGAACCCCACCAGCTCCCAGTAGACCACGTTTCTCAAAACAAATACCGTGGTATAATTAGCTGTACCCTTGTCTGTGGCAACAGTCCCACAACCAATTATTGATTTGCCAGATTTGACTGGCCCTTTCAAACCCTTTCCCTTTGACTGAGAGGTCTGATGAAAAAGCATCCTGTGCTCCAATCTCTTACTGTCGCTCCCAGGGCTCTGTATTCCTTCTTGATGCCCCTCAGACTGCCCCTGGCTGTATAATTGATGCCCACGTGAAACAACAGCAGTGGATAATAGTCAGTGGACTCTACAAGGCTTGGCACTCTTTTGGCAACATCCCTGACACGATCCCTTGGTAAGCAGCATACCTCTAGAAAGCACATCAGGTTGGCAAATGGGTGCCTCCATACCTCTCAGAAGAGTCATCTTCTGCTGTCACCTGTCACTTTTTCTCAGTTGCGTTGGTTGTCATATGACAGGCAGATTGGGCTGCCTTACTCAGCTCCAGCATTTCTCCTGATGTGACAGGTCTCTGCTCTTCAGCTGGCAGAGCAGCAAAGCGGTTCTGCAAGGGACCCTCAGGCTTCAGGGGAAGTCTTTTCCTCCTGCAGGTCCTTGCTGTTACAGTCTTCCATTCTTCTCCGTTATTGGCCATCCTTCCTTCTGTGTGTGCCAGTGGAGGAGTTTGTGGCCGTTTGGCTGCAGGCTGTGGGTCCACTGCAGACTGCACTTGGAACAGCTATCTAAGTCCTTCTCAGCCTCTCTGATGCTCAGCCACAGGAGGTGCTCCACCTGGGTACACCTTTTGCAGGCAGGTCTACTGCCTGTCCCTGCCCCAGAAGAAAGATATGGGCATCTCCTGGAGCATGAGATCTGCACTGCACATTCTCCCTTCAGCAGCTCTGGCTGGTTGGAGGCATCAGCCAAGGCCAGGTTAGATGGTGCAGACCCCTCAGGCGGAACTGCGGCCTTTGCTCTCAGACAAGTGCCCACCATTCTACCATGAGGGTTAGGTAGGATGAGTGCCCTTGACCTGTACAGTAGACACAGAGTGGTGCCTGGTTGCTGGGTTATGTGGGCTTCAAGTCTCTCTGCTTGGCCAGTGGAGTGCTCCTTCTTCAAAGCAGCACCCTCCCTGCGCAAGCTCCCATACGAACTGCCACGCAAGCCATGAAACAAGACGAAACATCCATGTGCAATGTTCCAGAAGGTCTCCGTGTATGCTGCTGTAGTCTATGCTCCACAAATAAATGAGATGCAGGCTTTGCTCCAGCTACTCTGCACTATAATAAACGGGTGATAAGGATAGAAATAGGTCTGAGGGTCTTAGGAAGGGAAAAGACTGGTAAAGATGGATTACCAAAATAATCCAAAATTACTCATCTATGCATAAGACAGCCTGTTTATCTTTCCTCTGTAACTCAGTTTCCATTTTGTTTTAAAGCTGTGTAAGAAAATTGTTTTTTCTTTCATTTCAGGGAAGAAAGGACTGAAACAGGGAGATGATAGCCAAGGAAAAGGTGTAGTTTTCTAAAATATGCAAGAGGAATATCCCTCAGTCAAAACTTCAGCTCTACAAGTTAGCATCCCTGTTTAGCCAGGATTTTCAGGCCAGGATATACACTTTGGACATCCTATTTGCTTTCATCCACAGCTATTTTCTGTGGATCCATGAGGAGGTCCAAGTTTGGAGGTACCCGCAAAGTAGAGGGTCAGCTGATGTCTGCCTCACCATCAGCTAGCAAGGACTACATGTCCTTACAACAAATCCATGCCTGGAGTAGTTAGGATGGACATCAAAGGATGAGCAAGGCCTTTAAAAGGAATTTAAATTCTTCAGCATCTGTACTTAATCACTTCTTCAACTATAATCTGAAGGGAGAGTCTGCTTCCATTCTAATCTGTATTTTTTCTGTTTTCTTATTGTTCCTTCTCATCTGATTTTATTCTTTTCTGTCTGTGCCTTCTCTAGTCTACCACCTGTCTTTCTCCCTGCAGCAGCTCCTAACTCACAGACTAACCCTATTCTCTCTACTGAAATGATCATCAGCAGAAGAGATTTAGGGTATATGCAGAAACTTGATCACTTTTTCTGAATATATTTTTGTTTTGGTTTTGTTTGACTTCAAAGTGAAAAAAAACTGGGAAACCTGTCACAGAAGTAATTCATAGCTGTTAATGTCTTTATCACAGAAACAAAATCAAGCAAAAATGAAAGGACCAGCATACCACACTATGGTATATAGATTAAAAGTCCCCTGTGATTAGGACTGTTGCTCAACAGGTAATACAATAAGACTGTATCTCTAGCAGTAAATAACATCTGGGCAGTTATCTGATCCCAAATACAACTGTCACAATCTGACTGTATTCATGCTATTCTGTTCTCTTACCCTTCAAAATAGGGTGGCCACATGCACACGTAGCTCCTGGACTGAGACACATTTAAGATTCAGCAAGATTTACATGGAGGTACAAGGATACAATTCCAGATATTTGGGCCCAGCTTTTAACCCAGTTATATCTTAGATGACCAAGTAGTTTGGTGGATTTGGCATTTATATTTCATTATCTTGCAGTTCTCTCCATTTTTTGAGACATCTTACATACCAGGTGAGAGAAAAGGGGCAAAAATGAGGAAAAGCTACCGTGGTGGTTGTTCCTTGGAAAAATTATTGAAGTGGCATTTGAGCTATGACTGATTTATTTAGTATTCAGAATTTAGTGAATTCTTTTGTCACATCGCCCATCATAAATAAAAGGAAAAAAAATAGAAACCTGTTTGATGCCTCAGGCATGTTTTAGTTTGTTGTTCAGGTCAGTTCATTTCAATGCTTAATTTTTAATGGTTCATTTAACATAACTGTTTAGACTAGAAAATATTTTCATATAAAACTTGGTTTTTTGGGGGTCAGTTTCTGTCACCTCAAAACATTTTAAGTCTCAGATGACAGATTAAACATCAGTTAAAAATGGTGGTCTCGTCGTTTGGGCACTTGAATGGGACTCAGCAGATTCAAACTGAATTTCAATCTCTGCTACTGATTCTTTATGTGACCTTGGGTAAAACATTTAGGCTGCATCTCCAAAGCTTTTTGAGTACAAATAGTTTTGCTCACATAGTTGCTCACACAGTTTTCATGTTTGCACTCCATATCTTTCCTGTGAAAGAAGGAAATTATAACTTTCTACTCCATATAAAAATGAAATCCAGCAGTATCTGAGGTACGCAAAATCACGCACTGTTAGTGGGTATAGGAGCTTCTACTTGAAAATTATTGTCTGATAGGCCATATGGTTTTAAATCATAAAGCTATTACTCACCTCTAAACCTTAAATAAGAAGCAAGCCTTCCAGTGCTGATGTGCAATTTCTAATTTCTCCCTGACTTTTGCCATCATATTTTTGTTTCTTGCAGAAACAAAGCTGCGAGAAAGAAAGTATAAACAGCACTTTTTCAAGTCCTCCAGTGATCCTTCCTCTCTATTTTCTTCTTCATTCCTGCTGGGTCACAGAATCATAGAATCATTTAGGTTGGAAAAGACTTGCAAGATCTTCAAGTCCAACCATTAACCCAGGACTGCCAAGTCCACCACTAAACCAGGTCCCCAAGTGCCACAGCTACGTGGTTTTTGAACACTTCGAGGGATGGTGATTCTACCATCTCTCTGGGCAGCCTCTTCCAATGCTTAACCAACCTTTCACTGAAGACATTTGGCCTAATACCCAATCTAAACCGCCCCTGGCACAACTTGAGGCCATTTCCTCCTGTCCTATTGCTAGTAATCTGGAAAAAGAGACCGACCCCTGCCTGCCCACAACCTTGCAGGTAGCTGTAGAGAATGACATGGTCCCCCGCTGAGTCTCCTTTCCTCCAGACTAATTAACCCCAGTTGCCTCAGCTGCTTCTCATAAGATTTGTGCTCTAGACCTTTAACCACCTTCGTTGTCCTCTGGACACACTCCAGCACCTCAGTGCACACTTCTTGCAGTGAAGGGCCCAAAACTGAACACAGAATTCAAGATGCAGCCTCACCAGCGCCGAGCACAGGGGGACAGTCACTTCCCTATTCTGCTGGCCACACTGTTTCTGATACAGGGCAGTCAGCTTCTTCTGCTGACCTCCCTTGCACTCCTCCAAAAGGTGCTTCCTATGCATACTTTCCTCAAAACATGGTATGTGTTCACCAGTTGCATGGCAGCCCCTGAGTCATTAGATTGACCGCTTTCACAAAGGAAGACAGAAAATTGTCAATTAGTTAGAACTAAAAGTCTGTCTCCTTTTGCCTGAAGGCAAGCCCTTGGAAGGGTTTTCATAGTCCCAAGTATCAGCTACATAGCAGTTGCCCTCCAAATGCCAGGCTCTCCTTCCAGCACCTATTTCTCAAGCCGCCTGAAAGAGGAACCTTGTTCTGCTATGGCAGTATTAAAAATTACTGGCATCAACAATGCATTTATTGGTGTGGAAAGGGAGGATATATGCCAGAAGATTATTTACTAAGACTTTGCTGATTTACCTAGAGTGACATTCTTTGTATACTAGTTCTTGTGCACTCAGGACTATTGCATTAGCACCCATCAAAATGCAAACCGGCAGTATTGGCCCTAAGAGCTTGAGACACAAATTGTTTGTCTGAATAGATCCATTACAATGTCCTCTGCTGCCTTTTGTCCACATTTCCCTATTAGCTTCCTTTCTCCCCAAATAGCTGTACTATGAAGATAATTTCCGTTACTAATTTCATAACTAAGACCACTGTTTACAGGAAGGACTTCATTAAGCTTCACCTAACATTGTTAAGAATTTATTGCTTAAATGCTTCTTTCATATAAAAAAAGTACTGATCATATCACTGAACTCAGGGTGTTTCCATCTTCACAACCTCTATACTTTTTTCCAAAACAAACCCACGCATGTAGAGCAAAATTAATTTTGCTTACAGTGCCCCTGCAAATAACTAAAGCAAGCAATATATTAAAACCAGGATTTTAGTAACTTAAAGGAGGGTCATTTATCAATAGAAAACTATATTCCTGTTGTCAAGTATTCCCTGCTCTTCTGACCAAGAGCAAAGGCTTGTCTTTGAATAGGTATAGAAATATATAACTAATTGCTACTGAGCATACTGTGAAGCCAGATTTGCACCCAAACCCATACCTGGAGGGAGAAAATCCTTCACAGTTTACACTTACAGTGGCAGTTTCATGGAGCTGTGGCCTACACTTACATTTAAAGCAACTGACCCAATTACTGACATTGTCAAACAGCATTTCAAAATCATTAGAAATGACAGCTTTTAATATATTTTTCTTAAAATTGCAGAGCCCTTTAAATTCAGATTTTCATGTTTCTATGGCCTAGCCTAGTGATTGTCAATCATTTAAAAAAACAACAACAAAACTCTGAGGTTTTTCATACAAAATGTATATCCAGGAACAGTTACTCTAATAAAACCACTTCCAAACATTCTGGGATTGTGACGTTGCTGTGAAACACTGGAATATTTCATAAAATTACAATGTGATTCTGCAGCTGGAGGAGATAGATAATATTAGTTAGAGGAGAAGACTTGGGATACAGGTTTTACTTCCTTCCCTCTTAGAAAACAGTACTTTTACTTGTTTGCCCTCTCTATTCCTGACTGTAAAATGAAGATCATATAACTTTTTTTTGTGGAGGAATTTTAAGGCCAGGGCAAACTATGGTTTAGCAGCAAGGATTTCAGGCTTCACTGATGAGAGCAGAGTTCTGTTTGTTTATAATTCCATCACCTACACAACAACAGCCTTTGTTAACCCTCCCATATTTCTTTTTCCTGTCAACTTTGTCTATCTTACCCATGTAGACTGTGCATTTTTGAAGACAACGCTTTGCTTTCATGCCATATTTGTGCAAGGCCTAAAAAAAGGAGACTTCTGTTACATACCTACTGGCATTCCCAGTGTTTGCAAAGCACTCTAGAAACCTCTGAGAAGTGATCGATGTGATACAAGGCGTTAGCACTGTAGAGAGATCCATACTTTGCTTTATGCAAATAGGCTGATTTCACTGCCTCAAAAGGGAGTCATGAACCTGCTCAAAAATACTACAGACAAAGCTATTTATCGAACCAGTGAGACAGCTCAAGTCAGCTCCCAATTTTGAAAATCTAGATTTAGGCATGAATTGCAAAAATACTTGTTTTGAGGTGGGCTTGTTAGATACTCTCAGCACTTCAGATAGGCATTTTTTCCCCCAAAGAGCCTTCTCTGGATTCAGTCATCTCAGAGTAAGTAGACGGTGCTTTCAGACACTATCTCAGCCTGCCGTTTGCCAGAACATTACTCTGCTTGTTTGCTTCCTTCCAAAAACAAGTCCACAGCCCTCTCCTGTCCTAAGGACTCTGCACTGATTACACAGGAGTTGGTAGCTGGCAAATCACCTGACAAAGAGTACGATGGCATTTTAGCATCAAGGCTTCCCACGGGAGACATTATACCTTCAAGGGGGAAAAGCAGAAGGGGAAGGGGGGGGTGGGGGGTGGTGGTGGAGCGTGTAGCAGGGGAAGAAGGATGGATGCATAGTGGCAAGGCACCCAGAATGTCACTTACAGTCGGTTGGCCACAGTCGTCAGGGTTCACTTCCATTAAGCTTTGTGTCAGTTCAGAAACTTTACACATGAGGCTGTGTGAAGCGTTCTGCCACTGCTGACTGCCCGGGGCTAGCCCACAGTACCTATCTTGTCACTGGTTTTCCAGAAAACCTCTCTGAGAATTAGTTGCATATGTTGGCCAGGCTAATCATAGGAGGCAAGTTCTGTCTGTTGTTTGTTAGCTTGGGACTGGATTATTTTATTATTATTGTTATTATTGTTGTTAGAGTGGGGAATGTTGCAAGGGGTGGGTCTTGTTTGGGGTTTTAAGGTAGAGGGGTTTGCCATAAAATACTGCAAAGGTTAACTGAATGTTTAGTATCATGAGAAAAAAGGAATGATGGTAACAAGGTAAGCGCTCTTATCATGAAGAAAAATCTCCTCTGTGGGCTTTTAACTATGGCTGTAAAAGAGGCATCAAAAGTGACTGTAAGAATGTGATGGGAGCCATTCTGAGTCTGTATTTCATCTACCTTAAAAATGCAGAGATTATTATTAAGAACAACTCCAAAAATTTTAGCTTGTATTCAAAAGGGAAGAGACCATATTCTATACAAATATTCTTCAAGCTACTGGGAGAAACCTCAATCATTAACTCTTGCTCTCAGGGGGGACTCCAGCTTGTCAGATATCTGCTGGAAGTACAATACAGCAGAGAAGGAACAGTATCCTGGAGTGTGTAGACGAGACGTTCCTGACACAGCTGGTGAGGGAGCCAGCTAGGGAAGGAGGCCTGCCGGACCTGTTGTTTGTGAACAGAGGACTTGTGGGTGATGTGATGGTTGGAGGTCATCTTGGGTATAGCAATCACAAAATGTTAGGTTTTGATTCTCAGAGAAGTAAGGAAAGGGGTGAGCAGAACTGCCAGCTTGGACTTTGGGAGGGTAGACTTTAGCCTGTTCAGGTTGACAGAGTCCCTTGGGATGCAGTCCTGAAGGGCCAAGGAGTCCAGGAAGGCTTAATCTTCTGGGAATCCTAAAGGCCCTGGAGCAGGACATGCCCATGTGCTGAAAGACAATCCAGTAGGGAAGACGACCGGCCTGGCTGAACAGAGCTTTGGCTGGAACTCAGGGGAAAAAGGAGAGTTTATGACCTTTGAAGAAGGGGCGGGCACTCAGGAGGGCTGCAAAGATGTCATGATATTATGTATGGAGAAAATTAGAAGGGCCAAAGCCCAACTAGAACTTAATCTCTCTACTGCCATAAAAGACAAAAAAAATGTTTCTATAAATACATTAACAACAAAAGGAGGGCTAAGGAGAATCTCCACACTTTATGGAATGCGAGGGGAAACATAGTGACAAGGGATGAGGAAAAACCTGAGATACTTAATGCCTTCTTTGCTTCCATCTTTAAATGTAAAATCAGTTGTTCTCTGGGTACCCAGCCCCCTGAGCTGGAAGACAGCAACAGGGAGAAGAATGAAGCCCCCACAATACAAGGGGCAATGTTTAGCAACCAGTTAGACCCACACAAGTCTTTGGGACCAGATGGGATCCACCCGAGGATGCTGAGGGAGCTGGCAGAAGTGCTCACCAAGTCACCTTCCATCATTTATCAGCAGTCCCAGCTAATCAGGGAGGCCCTAGTTGACTGGAAGTTGGCAAATGTGATACCCATCTACAGGAAGAGCTGGAAGAAGGATCCAGGGAACTACAAGCCTGTCAGCCTGACCTTGGTGCCAGGGAAGGTTATGGAGCAGATTATCTTGAGTGCCATTATGTGACATGTCCAGGACAACCAGGATATCAGGACCAGACAGCATGGGTTTATGAAAGGCAGGTTCTGCTTGACTAACCTGTCTCCTTCTATGACAAGGTGACCCACTTAGTGGACGAGGGAAAGGCTGTGGATATTGTCTACCTGGATCCGAGTAAACTGGCTGCTCACAAGCTGTACAGATGTACTCCTGGACAGGTGTACTCTTTGCTGGGTAACAAACTGGCTGGGTGCCTGAGCCCAAAGAGAGGTGGTGAATAGAGTTAAAACCAGTTGGCAACCAGTCACAAGTGTTCCCCAGGGCTCAGTGCTCAGGCCAGTCATGTTTAATGCCTTTACTGACAATCTGGATGAAGGGATCGAGTGCACCCTCAATCAGTTTGCAAATGACACCAAGTTGGGGGGTGCGTTGACCCGCTTTAGGGCAGGAGGCTCTGCAGAGGCATCTGAACAGGCTGGGCTGATGGGCCGAGGCCAATTGCACGAGGTTCAACATGGCTCAGTGCCAGGTCCTGCCGCCTGGGTCACAGCAACCCCAGGCAGCGCTACAGGCTGGGGGCAGGGGGCTGGGAAGGTGCCTGGTGGGAAAGGGCCTGGGGGTGCTGGTCAGCAGCCGGCTGGGCATGAGCCAGCTGTGTGCCCAGGTGGCCCAGGTGGCCATCAGCATCCTCGCTGGTATGCGAAAGAGTGTGGCCATCAGGAGCAGGGCAGTGATTTGTCCCCCTGTGCTGGGCACTGGTGAGGCCGCCCCTGGACCCCTGTGTTCAGCTTTGGGCCCCTCACTGCAGGGGGACTGGAGGGGCTGGAGCATGTCCAGAGGTGGGCAACAAAGGTGGCTAAAGGTCTAAAGCACAAATCTTATGAGAAGCAGCTGAGGCAGCTGGGGTTGATTAGTCTGGAGGAAAGGAGACTTAGGGTGGACCATGTCACTTTCTACAACTACCTGCAAGGAGGTTGTGGGCAGGCAGGGGTCAGTCTCTTTTTTCCGGATAACTAGTAATATGACAGGAGGAAATGGCCTCAAGCTGTACCAGAGGACATTTAGATCAAAGAGTAGGACAAATGTCTTCAGTGAAAGGTTGGTTAAGCATTGGAAGAGGCTGCCCAGGGAGATGGTGGAATCACTATCCCTGGAAGTATTTAAAAGGCTCATAAATGTGGCACTTGGGGACCTGGTTTAGTGGTGGACTTGGTAGTGCTGGGTTAATGGTTGGACCTGAAGAATTTAAAGGTCCTTTCCAACCTAAACAATTTTATTATTCTGTGATTCTATAACTAATTGCTATACTGTTGCCTGGTACAGAGCTAAGGAACTTTAACTAATTTAAAAAAAAAAAAAATCTATATAGCCTTGCAGTATATCATCAATCAGGAATCAATTACAAAATAGCTGCATGTGGACCAAAGTTCTGAATTTTTTCTCCAGGAAACTTTAAGGTTGTTTCTTCACTGGTTATCTCTCATTTTCTTTCTGGCGTTAAGTTAGAAGGGAACGTACCTTTATTATAAGTTGTTTGTTTCCACATTGTGATTGTGGAATAGTGGTTAGAATAGACTCTTCTAGACACTCTCCAAATACTAAGAAACTATGCTTTCTGTGGAAAATATGCTCATATTCTGCAGCAACAGAGCCTGGGGATGCCAAACTGAACTTTATGTGATCCAAGCATCAAGATCTTTGCTCATACTAAACACCACCATCTTCCCCCAGCTTTTGCTTTGCTTATTCCTTTGCTGATACAAAGGCTAGGAAGAAGACAGGAATATATATATGTACATTTAGAGCTTAAACCGGGGACCTAGAAGTGTTGGATTTGAGTTCAAGAGCTGGCCCAGACAGGAAGAGCAAATTCATATATGCATAATAAAAAAGGTGTTTATCTCTTAGTGGATCACAGGAGTTTAAGTATGTGCCTGAGCTCTTCGCAGAAAGGGGGTCTGACACTGGCTCACTCCATGCCTTTAAATAAATATGTCTCTGATCTACACTTCTTCATTTTCTTTGGCTGATAATAACCAGTTAATATTTATGGATCGCGCCGAAAACAATTTTTACTCTGATTATAAACCTTAGGGTGCAAACTTAGTCTCCATCTCTGATCTCTGCCTTACATCTCACCCATCAGGCTGCTTATGTTTAACAAGTGAATAATGAGGCTGGCAAAAACAAAGTCAAGCCTCTCTTTTTTTTTTTTTTTTTGTAATATTATGATTTCATAAGCCAATTCCCTGTTCCTAGGAAACACTTCTGTTGCTCTTCTCAGAAAAGCAAACAAGTTTGGTTTTTTTTTTTTTATTTTAAGTTGCTCTTTTAGGTTTCATATCCCAGGCCTCTTTATTTTCCCCTCCTCAGGCTTTCTTTTTGAGTTGCAAAAAAGGAAAAAGGGCAGGAAAGGAAAAGAGAGAAAATGAAAGCTGAAAATTTGCCAGCCAAATGTTTTCAAAACGTAACATTTACACACTGAACATAACTTTCCTCCTTCAAGTCCTAGCCCAGATTATTTAAACTTCCAGGTAGTGTAATGGCTCATAAGCTGGTATCTTCATTGCATTTGTTTAACAGCTGAATATAGATGCCCATGTGGGGACACTGATGTATGTGCCTCATGGGAAAGCAGCCCTTCTGCCAACACTATTGCACTCAGGGGTGGGCAGTGAGGAGGAGGAGGAGATCCAGCAGTGCTCTGATACAAAGCTGGCTCCCTGCCTCCTCTGCATCCCTCTCCCTTTCCCACTCACTAAAGTACTGAAGGAACCACAATAAATTTAAGGGCAGTACCTTTATACCCTTGACTGTGATTCAGGCTTCTGGTGTTTCTTTCTTCATGCTAGGGGCAGCCCTGCCTCTAGGTTTGCACAATCAATAATAGAGTGGGTGTCGCCGGGTGGTGTTCCTCTGACCTCCTGGTCTTTAAGGTTATGGTTGTACTAGCAAATCAAATGGGCTAGGGACTGCTCTTTTGGCTCTTGCTGAGAAGGTTTGTCTCACATCCCTGCATACAGCCAAACTCTCATCCTCCCAAATAGGTCAGCTGCCTCCAGCCTACCTTTTGGGAATAATCCCTACTCCGTGCTAACCCTGGCCTGTGCCTCAGCTGTGCGGATAACCTCACGGCGTGGATAATCAGACACAAAGCCTCTGCCCTTGCCTTGTTTATACAATAAATCATAGCCTAAAAGCCTACTGAAGGTTGTCTCCGTGGTGAAGGAGGAGAACAGACATCTCCAACGTGGGCTTCATTCCTCCTGGTTTTAGATTGGTGTTTTAGGATGGGATTGTCTGAGGCAAAATATCCTGATCCCTATCTGTCAGCAATTTATTGCCGGGCTTTGTGTCTACTACAGCCATCTGCTTCTCCTCTGTAATTAGTGAAGAAAAATAGGGGAGAAATCTCCCAAGCTTGACTGAATCAACCTTAAGACATAAATACTGAGTTACATGGTTACATGGACTGAGTTACCCCCTGAAAGTTTCTTTTTCTTCCTATTGAAGAGGGGGATCCTAAGTGCTCTGTTTTCAAATAAGTGAAGTTAGGAAGGTGGATCCCACCTGTTAAGGGCTGATTTAATGCCATTGCTAAAACACTTGGGCTATTTAGTCATGAACCAGGACTTTCTACAGACACAGAGGCAGAAATTTTCATAAGGAAACATCCACCCAGTGCCATCTAAGCTCTCTGCGATCAGCAATTAGAAAGATGCACTCCTAGGGTATGTTTATCACCCCGCAGAAGATAATTTGAAATGTCAGATAAGTTATCCCCTAGAAGTGCCTCTTTTTTATTTTATTTTCTTTTTTTAACCAATGGTCAAGAAAGCCCAGCGTGACTGAATCACCTCTACTCAAATATAAGGCTTTATTTTTCAGATGCCTAATATTGGGTGAAATGAATCTTGCCCAGAAAGTCTGTCCTGTCCCAAGAAGTTGACTATAGCATCCCAAATTTTTGTAAGCAGGTAGTGTTTGTGTACAAACTACACAGAATATGTATATAATCAGAACAAAAAAGATTTCTCCAGCTCATTTGATTGAAAAGATCAAACATTTACAAATATCTCACCCTGTTTTGAACTGCAAATCCTGGGGAATGGCTGAACTTTACAGAAGACCATGAATCAGTATGCGAATAAGTCTGTTATTCTCAACTTCCCTCTGGGATTGTGCCATTGCATGTCTAAATGAAAGATCACTTCTTTTGAGGAAAGTGTCAAGCTTCACTGCAATTTTCGGGCATAAAAAAAAAAAAAATCCAGGAAAAATCTAAAATAGGGGATAAACCCAGGTGGGCTTCTGTTTGTTTACGTCTCAACTACATACTGTACCTAAAAGAAGAGAGTGGAGACACGCAAATAAAGTCTAGGTGTTAGATAAATGGAGATCTGTTCTGAAAAAAAAGTCCAGACATGAAGTCTAATAGTCACAGAAAGGCTGAGAAGATGTCATAGGTACAGATACATATCTGAACCATGGTATGTTGGTGTGACATAAATGTCGATGAAAGAATTCAAGGAAGACCCCCTTTTATTTCTCTATCTCCTGCTGAGGAGCTAAAAGGTTCTTTGTTCTGTACGCCTAGTACAGATCACACAGGTCATGTCCAGCAGTGGTCCATTATAGCTGAAGCACATTCACTTCTAGAAACTCACAACTTTCATAGGTACATTTCCTCTTCATTACGGTGGAAGGGAAACAAAACCCTTTCAAAAGCCTGGCTCCAGACCCAGCCCACAAGTATCTGCGTTCATGTGAGCAGAAGGTTCTCACTGGTAGGGCCTCTAATCCATAAGCCAGCTGGAAGAGAAGGTTTCTGAAGATATTCAGACTGTTCTTACTAAGGTGGATATTTCAGCCTCCACTAAAATTTCAGTGTAGCATCACTCATTCTTTGCTAGGAAAGTGTGCTATTTGAAAAGCATATTCAAATCCTACCATAGAGAAGACAGGTGACAAAATTCCCTTCGGATTATGCTGGGGGTCCCTGTGGATCAAAGTGGTAAATATTTGGGCACCTGGGAGAAGTTCACACTTACTTTTCTGCCATATGAAAGATCCAAGATATTGTCCATCTATATAGGTACAGATCCTGTGCCTATATGCATCTTGTGTAGAAAGAGACAAATTCCCACAGGTCAATCTCTTAAGTAGGACGTGCTGACAGGCTGATTCAGGTTTTAAATCCCATCTTTTGCTTCTCCATCATGGTACCTTTTTAAGTTCATCAAATACTTTCACTATGGTGCCACAGCCTTTCTCCTTGAAGCTGCTTCATGCTAAACACGGATGGATGGCCATTTCTAAAGTAGCTGTAGTCCATTTTCAGAAGATTCCTCCACAAGCTGGGCAAAAGGATAGCCTGCTGCAGAGGATAATTAGAGGAGGAAAGTGAAGGCTAAGACTGCAGTACCTTAGAGATGGTGAGCGCTGTAACAGCTTTTTGGCCCGTACCTTACACCAAACATGTTACTTTAAAAAGGCTACAGGGGAAAAGGACAGCAGATATTTTAGAAGCCACTTTGGGGATAACCTGTGGTGAATCTCCAGAGGGCAGCAGACAGACCATGCAACTCCTCTGAATTAAAAAAACAAAACAAAACAAAACAGAAAACCAATGCTGCCTTATTCTAGGTTACAGGAGAGGCTCATACAGTTTGTCATTTTCTTTGGAAACCAAAGCTCATGAAGGTTTTGTTAACTGTAGTGAGAGCACTTGAGAAACACCAGAACTACCCCAGACCTTTGGAGAGGCTAACTGCAGAATTGACCTCAAAGGATCTACTTTTGAGCTACTCATTTGTCAGCAATTAGCTATAAGTAAAACTGGCAACTGGCATGGGGCATTTTTAATCCTTTTCTTTTTTCAATGGGGCTGACTGATTATTTTCTTTTTAGTCTTATATCAGAACAAACCACCATTGAATTTGGTGTTTATGATTTGTATTTTCAATATGTGTGAAAGACATCAGAATACTGTGACAGGGTCATCTTAGCCTTCTGTGCTAAATCAGAAGAGATCAATAAAAATGTTAAAATGATGGGTAGGCTTTGAAAAGCCCAAGAGAGACTTAGTTTGCTCACTTTCACAGCTTTAATGGGAATTCAAAACCTAATTGCGATTTGTGCCTTAAAATTCTCTCTCAATTATAACAAAAAAGACGATTGCTGTAAGTAAGATTGAGGGCTGGTGGACACCTGTACTAGTTTTTCATGTGCTACATCTATCACTCTTATGGGTTTCATGTGACATGAGTATTGTCCTTTGACAAAAATATTATTTCTGTGATCTTAATGGAAAATCTGTGCTTAAAACATATGGAAAATGTTAGATTTTAAGCATAAACATAGTTATGCTTGGGATAAGGCTGTTGTAATTAAGCAGACTGTATTTCTCCCTGGTGTTAGTATAAGCATTCAAGTGATTTTGTAGGGGGAAAAAGGCAACAAATGAAGACCTATGATTTCTGGATTATGTTCCTGGCCTAGCCAGATGACAGGGACTGAATTATCTCTGTAAATCAAATTCTCTATAAAATGAAGGGAATACTACAGATCTCCTCTGTAAAACACTTTGCAATCTTTTGAGAATCAGCAGTAAACAAGAATATCATTACATTGCAAGGCAATGTACTGAACTAACACATTCAAGTACGAAAGCAGAGGCTCAGTCACTGAAACTCTTAAGTTCTCTGTAACTATTGGGAATAATTGCTATAACAAATAACTCCCTACTGTGTTCCCATTACCCATTCCTTTCATCAATGCTTGAGTATTGTAAGGCGGGGATTGCAAGCCATTTATGTCCTGAAGGGAGAGATCAGAAAGGTTTTACATCGTTGGAGGTGTCATTAAGGTTCTAGCAAAGTAAGGGCTGAGGTTAGGAAAATCTACAGATGCAGTCAAGTTTCAGATTGCAGATGTGTTTTACTCTTCTTTTGGAAAAGCAGCTGGATACTGTATATTACACAAGCTCATGTACAAAGAAAAAGGTATGGAAATTAACTTTCTCTCTGGCTATGATAAACTACCAAGGGAAATTCATCGCAAATCTGTCTACTATAGTTAGTCCTGCAACAAAGCTATTACAGAAAAACAAATAGTGGCATTGGTCAAAAGAATGTCAAAATGCTTTCAAGTTGGCTAAACAGACACTTAAATTCTCCAGGGTTTTAGTGCACTTTGTCCCATCCCTGCCAATCTGTTAAACTACTGATGCTTCACTGGATGAGGTCAGGAGTGGTGATTTCTCACATAATGCCACACAGCCCAGAAAAGCCTGTAGCATTTGCATCGAAAATGCTTCCTAAAGCGGAAAAGGACTATGCACACACGAGGTGAAAGGAAGCAGTGGGGAGGGACTCACAGACACTGCATGCCATGCAGAAGCACTGAACTTTGCAGTCTTTCCACTGTGGTAAAAGCTCAGCAAAAAACATGGCCCACTTGACAGAAATGTTTCTGACGCTCAGTAAGTGGATTCTAGTGGCATTGACTTTAATCATCAGCATGTCAAACTGGTTTTGGGGGGACAGATGCCATAAAGTTAAATTAAACAAGAAGTACTGGAGAATCACCATGTGTTATGGTCTAAAATGTCCGGGTGAAAAACCACATTGTCATCCCCAGATTTTATATATACCTGAATTTGCTACACTGAACCATCAGCAGTGGATTCAACCATCCAGAATTAAAAGCACAGGTCCTTAAAACTTGAGAGAAATGAAGTCCCACAGCCAGCAGCCAAGACTTTGGTGAAAAGCTGTAAAGACTGAGCACAAAGGCTGTCTGTACTCATAAACTGAAGCTTGACCATCCATCCTGTTGCATTGCCACCCTGCTCTCTGGCACAGCTTTTACCTGGGATATCTACCATACCCTCAAACGATTCCCAGTCCCTGTGTAAGACTTGGGATATGTCAAAGTACATTCCCAAAAAGTAGTTCAGACATAGATGTCAGCATTGAAATAGCAGGGAAGTATTTCTGAGAGTAAGAGGGTTTGATGAATGTGCCAGTTGTTTTATAAAAGAAAATAGCCCCTGACATTTTTTTACATACTAGCAGAGATATGTCCCACTAGCAAAGCTTTCTCAGGCTTGCTGTTGAGGTCCTGTCCAAGGCCAAGTTGACCAAGAAGTATGTCATGAAGGACAGATTCAGAAGCCTACAGTGCTGTTGTGTTTAGGTATTGCGAAGCTCTCAGAGATTAAGAAATAAGAAAAGGTCAAGTAATCAACACTACAATTGGAGGAAATGACACGATTAATGAGCAGGAAAAATAAAGATAATTGTGATTCTTTGCTGAGAATGATAACTAGACCTTAAATAATTACACTTTTGTACTAAGTGTGGCTTACTTTGACTGTATGTGTGATAAACCTGTGAAGAATATGTCTATGAATAGTTGGTTGAACTGGTACATGCAGTAATGAGAAACGAGCTTTTTTTGTTCCAGCCAATCATTTCTCTAACACAAACAACTATGTTGTTTGATGCTGAAGATCTTGGGAATGAAGGCTAATTTAATGAAGGTGTGTAAGTGATGATAAAATTTTCAGGTAAAGTCACAAAGCGTTCACAAAAAAATATATTTTCTTTCAACTTCCTCCTTAAACTCTGTAGTTTGATAGTGAGACTCAAGCAAAGACAAGACCTGACCCTCAATTGTCTGACAGCCTGGTGAATACGGTATCTTCTGAAATGCTGGATAAAAGTCTCAGTGTCAAAGCTTAGCAGCGTGCATACAAAACAGAAAGTATATCTCTGACCATGTAATTAGAAAGAAAAGTAGAAATTATTTGAAATTATTTAAATATGAGGGGGGGGGGGGGATAATTTGAATATGTACTTTCTGTCAAACACCTTTCAGAAACAAAGGGAGTGACAATTTTTAAAATTACTTACTAGGATACTTATCAATACAGCAGTATTTTCCCTTTACAGGCAACACTTTTTCATCCTATCATCTATATGATTTCGCATCTTTACAGCAAGCACAGACTCCTTTCATCTGAAGAGCCATCATCTTGAGATACTAGATCAAAACAGAACCCACACATTCTCAAACAAAGTGTAATCCAAAACATACTAAAATTTAAGAAGAATCTTTTCTAATGAGTTCCTTGATTTTTAGATTAGAACAATAGCCTACAAATCCCAAGTCAAACTTCACAAGATCACAAGTTCATATGGTAATTCAGCATGGAAGGGACATCAGGATGTCTCTGCTCCAACCAGCAGCTCAAAATAGGGTCAGCTTTGAGGGTCAGACCAGGTTACTGTGTACAACTGAGTTTTAAAAAACCTCCAAGGATGGAGACTGCACAACTTCTCAGGATGAGTTGCTCCCATACATGACTATCACAGGGAAATTGTCTTTCATTATTCTGTTTGGAATCTCCTGTTTCTGCTTACACCCATTGTCTCCCATCCTTTCATTGTGCACCAATGTGAAGAGCCTGGGTACATCTTCTTGCTAACATTCTGGTAAGTACTATACATTGATCTTGGGTCTCTCCCAAAAAACACTCCTCTGGGTTGAACAATCCCACCACCTGTCTGCACTAAGCAAGTACTCCAGCCCCCAAACACCTTGGTGACTCTCCACTGAATTTACTCTACTTGATCAGTCTTTTATGTATTAGGGGCCCAAAACTGGATGTAGTAGTCTAGATGTAAACTGAGTGCTGAGTAAAAGGCGATAATTCCTTCCCCCAGTCTGCTGGCTCTGCTCCTGTTCATACAGCCCAGGATGCTGTGGGCCCTTGTTGCTGCCAAAGCTCACTGCTAACTGGTGGCCAAGGACACTGCCCACAGAGCTGCTCCCAAAGCAGGCAGTCCCCAGCCTGTATCACTGCAAATGGCTCTTCCTTCCTATTTGGAGGGCATTTGTCCTTGTTGAATTGCATCAGGTTCCATTAGCCTATTCCTCCACCCTGTCTGCATCCCTTTGGTGGTAACTCAGCCTTGGACTGTATCAACTGGTCCCATCAGTTTGGTGCCATCTGACAACTTGCTGAGAGTGCACTACAGCTCCTACTTCTGGTCATCAATAACGAAATTAAACAGGACAAGTCCCAGGAGAGATCCCAATTTACCCACTTGACACTGGCCTCCAGGCTGAGCATGACCCATTAAGCACTAGTCTCTGAGTCCAACCATCTGAGAGATTTTTTTGCCCATGCTGTCCATATCTAACTTCTCTTTCATCTCAGTTTTTCCAGTTAGTCTCCTTTTGGGAAATTTGTTAGCACTCAATTAAAAAGAAAATCTTGATCCTTATTTAGACCTCCAGATCTTATCACAATACAGCTAACAATAGCAATATATGCCAGAACTGATGATCTTAACTATCCAAAAGATCTTTTTGTCATATTGATGGCCTGTATTGAACCAAAACATTTAGAATAAGAAACATACCTGGGGCACTTACAGACAATGATTCCTAAAGTCTCTGATACAGCACAAACATTATTATGTAGTCTGTAAGTAGAGTATTTAACTCTAGATAATATCAAGTTGGTGGCAAGAAATGGTTCTGGCTGCCCAGGTTTGATGATAGACAGTTCAGCACATTGCTTAAATAGCTAGGAGCAATGCCAATTAAAGTGAAAATCTCCTGCTCTAACACTGTCTTACAAGCCTTGTAAACAGCCTGGCAAATCAAGAAACAGACTTCACTGGAATACTATGGCGTGCAGGCTTCAGAGGAACTTTGGAGAAAATTCTTTAAACCTTCATTAAAAAGTACACCTAGTATCGCAAAGCATGAAAAATATATTTTTAGGCAGCTGGTTATAAAAGGAGGGCAGCCAGGGGAAGTCTTATATGTTCATATTAAAGTCCAGAGCAGAAGGTTCAGGTTGCTGGTTCCATTACAGAAATATCCCCAGTTCTATCAAAAAAAGTCCGTTTCTAAAGGGAGCTCTTTATTCGCTGTGTTGAGATGGAAACACGAATTTGATATCTATGAAAGGCCAACAGGGTTAGCAAGAAAACAGAGAAAGAAAAAGGACAGAGGTAACCTTTACAAAGTACTTCTCCATCTGATACTGTTGAGTAGACTTGGCTGAATAATCTTCTTCAGATATTATTCATCTATGTGAATGCTGGCATTTTTCTCCCCCATTTCTGCCAAATAATGATTTGTAAGTAACCCTTATTTGCAGATAGTCTGCCAGTAATATTGCAAATGTTGGCCATCAGCACTTCAGTGTTTGCAAATTGGATCTTCCCCCCCCCCCCCCCCCCCCCCCCGCCCTCTCCCCCCCCCCCAGCCACCCACCCTCCTTGTTTCCTGCCAGATGCAAGTATAAAAGGAATTCAAAGGGATGGAGCGAAAATGATATTCAAGTGTGTATTTTCTTGGAAACATTGTGAGGAGTCTCTAGCTTATGCAATGGGAGTAAGTGGTCTGAGGCTTAAGAAGCACATTAAATGGCTAACAGCAGCAGAAGCGAAAGCTCTGGACATTACATACACAGACTCTGATGTCTCCCAGGAAGGCTGGGATCATTAGTCCTGGTTCACTGACTTAGAGTTGGAGGTTCCTGATGAAAAGGACATAACACCAGGCTCAAGCTGAGACTAATGGGAAACAATATGCATCTGCAGACTCTGATGTTACTAATCCAGCTCCTGCTGAGGATGAACAATTGGAGCAAGGGAATATTCCTGAAGCACTGACAAACTGCAATTGAGGATTAGAAAAGCCCCCTGAATGTCTGAATTTGTAATATGTCTCCAAGTTGGCATTATAAACAGTTGCCCCATAAAGCAAAGAACCTTTTTTCACATAGGAGTATTCTACAAGAAATCTTAACACTGTTAGACATGTGGTGATGGTGGCTTCTTTCTTCCTTCCTCTATTTTTTTCCGGCTGAGGTTTAGGAAATTTAATGCGGCTGTTTGTATCAGCCACTTATAAATTATGCAGGAAGATCCCTGACACTTCAACACAGTAATTTTCAAGTCCTGGATGTACAATTTAGTGATACTTTATGTCATGACACACTCCCATATGCCCTGTGTTCTCTTGAAGGCTCACTGTAATCAAACATACAGAAAAATCTGATAATTGACCAACTTCAGCATTCAAACATCCTTCTCGATGCGTAAATTAGGTTGTGCCACATAGCATCAGCACCTACATTTGATTGTCTGCACTTTTACATTAGTAGAAAATCTCTGGTGTGTTTTTGGCTCAACCTAACTACTTCTCTCCCAGCCAGTTTGTAGGCACTGGTCAGGAATTAATTCCCAACAAGCACTTAGGATATACCCCACTGTTTTGGAGAGTGAGAGCGTTCAACAGTGTGGATGTAGCCAGAATGTTGCAATTGGCCTCAGGGAAGAAGCCACAAACCCACTCGGTGTGCCGGTATAAATGTGGCCTAATTGTCCTAGGTAACATCTACTGCAGTTCCAAACATTTTGTAGTTTTTACTACAGTAGTGGAGCTGTCTGGAATCGAATCAATCTGTGTTTACCAACTCAAATAGAAGGTACAATCAAGGCATGCCACCAACCGCGGCACTTGACTTCCTCCAAAACCTAGCAGAGGATTTAGGCAAAACTCATCTAACATTGTAGCAAAGTTGCAGTTGAAATGATCTCCCTGTTTTCAGACACCTACATTTTTTACGCTGGGAATAACTTTTGAACAGTGAGGTTCTGCCTGTTGACAACAGGCTCATTCTCTAGTTACTGTTCACAAATGATGTGAGGATTCTTGGAGGTCTATGCAGTACTCAAGAGCACAGGCTGAATTGTTAACACCCAAGGATAGAAGCCAGGCACATTTTTTAGGATAGGTTATATTTTTAAGATAAGCTTGGGGGACAAAAAATGTCTGTTTTCTTCCTGTCACTTGGTCTCAGGTTGACAGCTTTCACTGAAAAAGTACATTCCACATGACTATGATGAAAACTCATCATAAAAGGCTCCTTTGCAGCTCCAGTTTACTGCAAAAGGCAATAAACAGATTCAATCTGTTGACTCAACTCAGCTGAATTACAAACCTGTAACAAAATTTACAATCCAGTTTGCTTTTTCTTCTTTCTCAGTCTCAGAATTGAAATTTTACATATTTCTATAGAACACTTATTTTCCACTATTTTTCTGTTATGGGTGGAGGAATTTTTTTATTTTTTTTCTTTTGAATGATGAATGCTGTAGCACCGTGGTAACAAATTATCTACTCATTTTCATAGACAAGGGATATTCTATGTGATTTTTATTAAGGAAGAATGAACACCTAAAAAAACAGTGGAAAGAGAAAGTGAACAACTAATGGATACACGTTTAATAAAAGTTCCAGCTTACAAATCCTACTTTATGCCCTCTTAAAGAGAATTAATTCTTCCAAATATACATCCTGAACTTCTCCTTAGAATCAGGCTGTGATTCATCTTTTTCTAAAGCAGACATCTAATATAAATCAGCAACTAGTTCAACTAAAAACGTTTGTTGCAGACATCTAATTTCTCATAAAAAGATAAAATTAAGGGAGTTGAGTTCAATCCTTTTCAACTAAATTTCTGTGTGTTGACCTAGATTCTTAGTTGTACAAACCAATCTGTAACTCCTTTTAGTAGATACGCCCATCTGTACATATTGAATATCTTGCCTTTTTTTTTTTTTTCTCCTCACACTAGTGACATCAAAAGGTAAAAAGTGTAGATCAAAGCTCCTGCTGAAGATCAAAGATAAAAGCAAAAAGAAATTCAAGGGCCACTGTCAGTTTGCTAAAATCATGGGTGGAAAAGGATCATCCTCCTTTAATATCAGGGAAAGTTGATAACCATCCACAAACAGTCAAGGTTCAAATCCCTGCTATGAATCAGTTACAACAAACTGATGGGGTCTTTGTATTGCTGTCCTTTAAGGGTTTCTTCCTTTTTTTTTTTTTGTTTCCTCTCCAAATTCAACCTGTATAGTTGGTTTGGAACCCATATACATTTTTAGGTTCTGCATTATCCTGTGGCAAATTGCTGCACGGTTTAACTAGGCATTGTGTAAATACCTTTTTTTCTTTGTTTTGACCATGCTGCTTGACAATTACACTTGATGCCCCCTTGTGTTGGGAGAGACAAGAAACAATCATTTCTTCATTTTCTCCTTGCCACTCAAGATTTTTAGAAATGTCATATTTTTCTTCAAGTGTTTTCTGCTTTTTCTTTTCTTCCCTCCACCCCCCCAGGCAAAAAAAACCTTGTCTATATAATAGTCTGATATTCTTGTTCCCACACAGTCTTCCTGTTCTTGTCTTCTCCCAGAAAAGACAGCAGCAGCACATTCTTTACGTGGAGTGAAACAGTAAAGCAGCGCAACAAAAAGAAGAGTCAATAAAAAAATTCTGTTGTGATAAAAAAGTCTAAGCACTTTCAGATTAAAAAATATTAAAGCAGAATGATGGCAAAGTAAGAAACAGAATATTTTTTCACCTTTCTCCCTCTGAAAATGTGTTATATTTGAAAGAAATAATTCTTGGTTTGCTTCTCTGTTTTCTACTCTTTCACCTTTTCATATTAGCTGGGACTTGATGCAAAGATGCTGAGAAAATTACATAGAACATATATGAAAAGTAAGCACTGTGATATTTGAGATTCTAGCAAGAGAAAAAAGTGTCGTAAATGTAATCAGACACAGTATAATTACAATATATCTTCCCTAGTTTTTGATATTTAAGAGTTTCATGCTCCAAGAACTCCTGCTGACCCCTCTGCCCCACCTACCCCAAAGCACGATTTTAAATTAATTCAGACTAATTGTGTCAAATTAAGGTGAGGAGTTTCCAGACATATTGCTGAAACCAGGAAAAAAATGTTTTAGAGTTGGTTACTCAGTATTTATAAAATATTAGTCAAATATAATGTGCTTCCACTGTGGACAACTTCTAACACTTATCTTGTTGTTTAGATAGTTATCTGAAGTAAGCCTCCTCTTCGCAAAGGAGCAGACTCCCACATTGGTAAGACTCTTCTTCTAAAGCCAGGGCTGCTGGCAACAAAAGCAACTTTAAAACCTCAGCTGTCATTTTTTTCGATAGTAACTGCACATAATTCTTCCATTACAGCAGAAATAACACTGATAAACTTTATGATATTTATTAGGAAAATCCTAGTTAATGTTATGACAAAACAGTACTGCTGGGGAAAACAGATATAAGAAATTCTCCATGTTAATATATTTTTAAAAGAAGACTTGAAATTGTGGAAATATATTTTTCTATTATCAGAACTTTCACCTCAAAATGACTTTTCATTTGAAAGCACTGATGCAGAGATATATAATGATGATTTTTTTAAAATTTCAAAGTACTTAAATGTTTCAAATTACCTAAATCTATTTTTAATTAAAAGTTTTAGTAGATGAACACTGATCTGGAGATCTGGAGTTTTTATCCCAGTTCAACACAAGCTAAAAAACCCATCCAAAATACAAAAGCTTTTTCTGCCAGTCCCAAAGATGCACTTAAAAAAGGGTGTGAAGGGACAACACGTGGAAAAAAATGTCCCCTTCTCATTGACCCCAAAATCTCCAGATCACTCCTGTAGCATAATAACCTGATGGCAGCCTGAGGTTGTAAAATTTGAGATTTAAAGCATGCAAACTGCATAACTGTTGGCTTTTGTCTAAGTTAATTATTAGTAAGATAGGACATTTTCCTTGAAAACCTAACCACAACTTATGAACTTCCTCAATTATCAGAGCATGCTCTCATTCTAGTGCAAACGTAATGCTGAGTTTGAGGTAATACCCTGCAAATTACCTGTGATCTTTCTATTGATGCTTACTCTGTTTCACTCACCTTCAGGATCCAATTCTGCATTTCTCTTCTCTTTTTCAGCTTTCACAACAAGAGCAAAAACGTAACACCTCTGGTGCAGAAATACTGTGTTTGAAGTGGTCCTAGATGAAATAGAAAAAAAAAAAAAATGGATTCCTTGACGTGTATTGAACCTGTAATGTGAAACAGCATGAATGCTACGCATAAAAGTAATGCACCGAATGATGACAATGATGTGGACCAAGAACCCTGCTAACTGTTAAGTCAAGGGCTTGATTCTAACCTTTCCCTTTCTAAGCTTCAGTCCCATTACACCTGATTGTTTACACCCAGGTCATAAAATATAGATACTTTTGTGCTTATTTTATCCTTATATTTAGGTAGTAAATATGATGAACATTCTCAAACGGTCAAAAGTCAGTTGTCTGATTAGTTTTATTTTAACAAGCTTTGCTTGCTGTCTTTCATAGGAGTCGCTTGGAGAGGGAAAAGTTAGGTGCAAGATTATTCTTGGGAGCAATTCAGTTGTTCTTGAATGGTTCTGCTAGGTATATAACGTGCATAATTAATGAGCTAATGCAAGCAGATCCTGGGATGATCTTATGCAAATATATGCAAATAGTTATACTGACAGAGCAGTATTAAAAAGGGGAAAAAACTACACGCTGGAGTCTAGCCTTTCAAGATTATGAACCACGAGCCTCGAAATTAAAAGACACCAGGTTGTCTCAATCTGCTCTCTAATGTGTGATTTATAGATTGCAAAATAATATAATGTGATACAAATTGGGAATTGAATTTCTTTTCCATTTTTATCTCACTAAATATGTTAATTCCTTTTTGCATGCTGTCATTTTCAGATTCACTAAATACATTTAATGCAACTATCATGAATTTAGAAAGCAAATATTTCCTTCTTCATGAACTCTTCCTTGGATTCTCCAGTGTTCCTGTTGTAAGACGTGAGTCACCAGAACAGTTTTATTTGTTGTGTTGTGGGGTTTTTTTCATTTCTGACTGAAATCAATAAATACTTGGAAGTAGAGAGTAATGGATATATCAGAAAGCTTCAAAAATATATCAGTCAATTAGACATCTGAAAATTTCTTGCAAAATTCTGAAGAAATAGCCATTGCAAAATGAATCTGCTAGCTAGTTAGTATCCAATTCACTTTTCTTGGGATAATTTTTTCAGTATTTTTTTTCCTTCTAATTGTCTTTTAAAAGCTCAAACTAAACAATGGATTTAGGTTTGCATTTGCTTGACTTAAAATTTTTCCAATTTTCGGTTGCCAAACCCAGCTATTTTCTGATTTAGAATTTCTCTGTGGAAATTTTGATCAAATGAGAATCTTCAGATGTAGTTTAGTTCTGTCAAAAAGTTATTTAACACTTGAGAGAGGAGGAAATAATCAAACCCCTTTATTTTAGCCCGAAGTATCACTTTCAAGTATTCTTGGATCATCTGAAATGCAAAAATTATTATCTGATGTTAGGAGCTTGAGGCAAATGACTCCTCTTGGAAATCAGGGTCATTCCAACCATAACATTTTCCTTCATGTATATCAGGATTTACACATTAGTAGTATTTGGCCACAGGCAGGTGAAATAAGACAAAAAGCCAATGCTGGGACAAGCATCCCAAACTTTCCTGAAACTTGAACTCAGCCATGCTGCCTTGTTACCACTGCACCTCCCACATTCTGATCCATGACACATGGTTTCCTAACCTGGAGACAAAACAATGTCTAAATATCTCTGCAGAGAAGCAAAGCATATAAAAGCCCTTGGTACCAGTTAAAGCATTTACTCCTCTTGCTGCTTCCTTGAGGGATGATGTTCCCTGTGGTTGTTGTACTCCTGGGTGCCTTAGGCTCCAGGATGAGGAAACCAGGAAACAGATGAGCAAAGAAATCTCTCTCTTCATCCTGCCTAGGATCCATTTGTGACCTCTGCCCTGCTCCATCTTGTTGGGTTTGTGGTTTTGTCTTTTTTTTGTGTATATAAAACCCCTGAAAAAAGTCATTTTCATTTGGGTTTTCCATTTTCATGCCACTGTGCTTCGCTTATTTTTACTTACTCGGTTTTAGGTTTGTCAGATAGGCCCCCATCAGTCTCTGAACACATTTTCATAATTTAAGTACAAAATGCAAACATGCTGACTAATGTCTGCCTTAAATAGACTCTCTTAGGATAAGCTAGACATGTTCCCTATCTCCAGCCCCTCAGGCAAAAACCTGAGAACATAGATGAGCTTCACGCTGTGCCCTGCAAGTTGATAGATTAAAAGCTGGTTTGGGCCAAGCAGGGGAAGCAAATTTCAAAGTTCAGGTCCCTTCATTGATCATAGGTGGTGCCTAGGCTGAGAGGCCAGTCTGAGGAAAACAGGGCATTCTGGGAAGAGCCTCGGAGTTGTTTAAAGCTGTTCACAAGGTCTGAAGTACTCTCTCAGGTTGGGGCAGGCCCCGATATCCTGCAGGATCATGTGATATATGCCAAATTCCTCATGGCAAAAATGGTTTCCCGGCAAATTTTGGTGAGGTCAGGAGGGTTGGAATTCCCCTGCTGTGACTGAGAAGTTAGGACAAGGTTCTGCCTTTAATCAAAATGGATGATCCCTCCACAGCACCTCCTTTCTATGCTGGTAACATAACATTTATTGTCTTTCTCTTACTTCACTTCTCCATGATGGGGTTTCAGACAGCTTTTGCTTCAGCCTTACTCAACAAGGGATTCATCTCACTTAACTTCTGTCTTTTAGGTGGTTAAAGTTTACTCTGAAAGAGTTGTCAGGCTCCCTCAGTTATCCATGGAGCAAACATCTCCAGAAGGGTGTTCACAGCACTTCACCAGAACAACTTTTCAAGGTGAGGTGAGTGGAATCTTTCTCCATTGACCAGAGGGCAAGGCTTGATGGCAGGTTGCGATCAGAGGTGAACTCTTAGATGATTACAGTTAGATAGGATAAATCCCACAGTGTTCCTGGATAAGTAAGGACAGGGCTTATTCTGAAAGGTCATGAAAAGCCCCGCACAAGAGTAACCTGTTGGGATCTGACAGTTTTGAAGACAGAGCTTACACACTTTGCGAACATCTTTTAGGAATGTTTCTCTCTCCAGTATGTCTGGAAGCTTTAGAAAAAGGAGAAACGGGACATCAATTATACTGAAGAAATTATGACACAGACGTTGAAAACTAGATTTCTTGAGTCTCGGCAGAAATGGACGTTCCCATGTCAAAGAGAATATCCAGAAAGCTTTCTCTTCAGCATGGTTTCCTTCTGCATATGTAAAAAAACTCAGGCACTCCCCTGGAGAAAGTTAAAGAAACACATTTAGACATAATCTCGTGATATGAATTGCATCTTAAATGGCTTCTCTACTAATCTATTTTAAGATATCTTGTAGGCAGTAAATATATGAAAGCAAGACCATATGATTTAGCCAGCAGTAAGACTGTAAGAATAATATGTTCTACTTGCCACTGAGGATTATAAAGTTCCTGGTTTGGAGTCAGGGTTGGTTTTTTTGTTTTATTTTCCATTAGACCTTGACTTTTAATCACTACCTTGCATCTGCAGTGCTACAATTTGTTTTCTGTCCTTCATTTTCTTCAGCTGTTCATCTTTCAAATTTCTGCTGCTGAAAGTGATCAATTAATTGTGTCTATATTTCCAACTATAGTTTGCCTAATTTTGTTGTAAGTAAAAGTGTTTCTTGGTAGATTACTGAGATCACATCAGTACTGTTTGAAACATTATGGAAGTATTTAATCGAGCTTTGGTTTCCTCTGAATGCTATGTTTGGAAACTGGTGTCACCATATTAGCACAAGAAAAAATAAAAATACACTTCAGCATACTCCTTGTTTGGTCTTTGACAGGTATGAACCAAATTCCCCTGGAGTTAGCCTGCAGGGTTCCACACAAACAGAGTTTCACACAGACTCTGAAAATAAGAGAACAACTTTATGGAGGCTGGCAACTTTCAACCTGTCTGGTTAAAGAAATCAGAACAACTTCCTTCCAGATGGTTTTATAATTCAACATGATGGATTTTTGTTGTCATAATAAAAACAAGAAATTCTCCTCTATTGCCATTTTAATTAAAAATTAAAGCCCATTGTGTGGCAAATTAGGTGAAGCAGAGGAGTTATGGTTCTGTTCATGGCTCTGACACACCCTATGAAATAACTGCAAATGCTCCATTTGTCTTTATACACCTCATTTTACCCACTGCAATAAGATATTTGTCTCTGTCCTGAAAGTCTGAATTCCTTCATTGTTTTAAATATTTTCAAAACTTTGAACAAAATGCTTTCTTACTGCAATGTCTTACTTTAATTCAGCTTTCTATGGATTTCTTCTTCACTCTCCAAAAGAATTTGGGAGTAGGTTTATGTATTTATAAATCCCTGTCCTCTTCCCAATAAAGTTTTACATTTTTTATTTAGAAGAAAAAAAACCATCTGCCCAGGAGGATATAATAACTGCTTTCCAAGTTAACTGATGCTTATAGACAAACCCTTGTAGTGAGGATGAGGAAAATAATAGCAGGTCAGAGCATCTCTGCTATCTTCCTGTCACTATTCTGTTACTCCTGGAAAGGACCTGTAGCTCAGCTGGAGCTGTGGTTTCAACTTGTGTTGAGACCTTGGAAACTGATAGTCCAATAGCAAAGAAACTGCAGTTTAGCAGCCTTCAATGCAAAATTACTATGCCTGCCCACAGCTCTTGGCACTTTTATGGGCAGCTAAACCATACCAGAGTCCATACAGCTGCTGCCCTATTCCCTTTGACACTCAGATAATCAGCTTGAAACTCTTTCTGGTTCCATACATCCTTCACCAATACCATCTCTGCCACAGCGGGAGCATTCACAGTTACAGAAATGCTGGCTGAAAGGTATCTCTCTGGAAGTCACCTAGGCCAACCTCCCACCTGAAGCAGAACTGCTGCACTAGACCAGTTAAGCCTTGAAAAGCTCCAAGAAGCCAAATTTTGCAGCTCTCTGAAAGCCCATTTGTGGCATAGGAAGGCACAAACCCCAGGTGAGATCCCCCCTTACATACATAAGTACCAGTTATATACAATTGCTCATCCACCCAAATTCTGCCCTGGAACACACCTACATACAGCAAAGCACCCTTGCAGCCAGGTCTCACTCCACCGAGCTGTTTACTCCCTCCACACACATCTGAGGAGGTCTCTTCCCCAATACTTAAGCTGTGGGAGGCTTTGGGCAGCCCCTCATTGCAGACAGGTGAGCTCAGAGAGCCAGATTTAGTGCTAGTGGCTTCCTCGCTACATTTTAAGGCATAATCACTCTGCAGCCTGGCACCCAGGCAGTGAACAAAGCCAGTTCCCAGAAAGGGCCCTTACATCTGTTTTGGTGCTACATTGTCCTGATGAAGATAATACCCCATCTGAATCTCCCAAGCTGCAATCTGAAGCAGTTGCTTTTTGTTACAGTCTGCTGCTACTAAGGTAGAGTTTGGACATTGCAAAGAAAAATTTCGTCCTGCTTTCCTCAAGCCAGTCCAGATTCCTCCCTTCTCTTTAAAAATATAGGAAGGTGGCAACACCAGTCAGTAGAGCTTGGTCCTTCCTCTTTAGTAGCGTCTTGGAATAAGGTTCAGTGAAGTGCATAAGCAACTGAAACCATTTAAAATGTCTGAAAGGAGTTTAAATGTCTTAAATGACTCTCTGGTTATCAAAGGCAGAAAACCTCTGGAAAAGGAGTATCCTAGGGTCCTGTGTTGTAAATGATTTCAACAACTCAAAAGAGAAATGCAAAATGTAAGACAGCAACAGGAAGTTAGTCAAACAAATAAAGGCACAGATCTGAAATAATGTCACTTGCTTAAACACTGGGACAAATTACCAAAGGAAATGATAGATTCCTCACTTTCTTGGAGGCTTCAGGTTAAAACCATGAGCTTTTCCTGGGAAAGCGTTTTGATTGCACGTAAGTTAGCAGATTTAAAAGGAGAATTGCTAAACAAATTTCTAATTTAGAAAGTCCCAGGCAGACTTATCACAAAGATAATGTGTCCTGGCTCCCTACAACTCTTTCTCTTAAGAACTGATTATTGTTGAAAATTACTGCCTTCCTCTACTGACTATAAATGGAACCCAGAGAAGTATATTTGCTTGGATACCTCAGTGTACATAGCTAAAACCAATATAAAACTCACTATAAATGTTGATTCTTTTTTTGTTTTGTTTTGCAATGATATGTTAGCAATGATAAAATATCCCTGAAATACAGAAGCATGAAGTGATTTATCAAAAGTCACAGGACAAGCAAATGGCAACTACAGAGTCCAGATCAACTTAACTGATTTTGAAAATAGCTAGAGCTACAGCCTCCAGGTAGAATGAACCATCTTACTAGGAGGCTGGTACTACACTGCAGCTCTATCTGCCTGTCAATGTCTCATTAAAAAAAAAAAAGAAAAAGGAAAAAAAAAAAAGACACACACACACAAAAATAAATAAAAATCAAACAAAAAATCTATTGATCTGTTAGATTAGGCAGGTCTGTGATATCAATAAAGACTAAACTTGGGAACTCAATCTGAAGACATAAATCTTTAGAATACAAAGCTCCATTAGTTCACTAATTGTATAACTACTTGTTATGGCACCATAACAGAGGAAGCTCTTCAGAGCTCGACCCACAGTGAGAAAGGCATGTATCCAACAAGTGTAAGGAATGTTTTCATTCTGCAACCAGCTTTTATAATAGCCCTCACTAAAAGGTATCTTAAGAGAATGAGTCAAAAGAATAACCTGTATTCACATATATAATTCATTTACAGGAGAGTTTATTTATTTCTTTTAATGCTAAGGATGATAGTTTAAGTCTAAGAATGAAGGCAGCTAGATGCTTGTATAAAGATGCTGCGTAAGAGTATTCCCCTTTTGGGAGTAAACCATATTGGATAAATTGTTCCATCACTGTTCTCTGGCTAGGGAGGTTGCCCTGATGCAATTGCACTGGTATAATTGGTACTGCTTTGGTGTAAAGGCAAGGCTTCGTTGTGGATAATTTGTTGACAAAATGTTTAATCATTTATCAGTTGGCAGTTAATCTCGAAGTCTATTAATTCACTTCCTATTCCTCCCTAGCCTCTATCCCCAGCACTTGCATATACATACCCCATTCTATACCAATAATCCAGGCTGGTGGGCCACTTTCAGAGTCACCATGGGGAATTGCAACCCATGTCACTTTTAAACTCACTTGCTTAGCACTGGAGAGACCAAATCTGCCCTTTTTTTTTTTTTTTTATTTTGGCCTAATTTTCCATTTTAATATACTGCTTTCAAGTCTGATATATTCGGCACAAAAACTGGCCTCCTGACCTCGTCTTTCAAGTTGATGTATGAGGCAATATCTGACCAATTAGGTTTAAGCTGCAAGCTCTATGTAAATGTAATATTTTTCAGTATGTAGATAGAAGTTAGCAGTATTTCCCTTTATATTTAAATGGCTTTTTAACCACTTAGAGATTAAGTGGTGAATATAAAGGGAGAGACCAAAAAAAAAAACCAACTTTAAAAGGTGTTAAATTTATCATGTGCCATAAAAGAATAGATAACTAATAAGCCACCAGTACTTCTTGGGTGGTTTTTCAGTTTCGTTTTACACTTTCGAGATTAAAAGATACATGCAAAAATATGTACAAAGTACCTTTTAGAAACTTTGGAAGAGGTCAAGGAGAAAATAGCTGGATTTCAAAAGCTGAACTTTTCAAGGATTTTCTCTGATTTCTCTAAAACAAGATAGCCGCCTCCTCCTCTTAATAGTTCTTCAATGCCTTTTTGGTAGCCAAAATCTTTGTTCTTTTTTTTTTTTTTTTTTTTTTTTTTTTTTTAAGCAGCTTTGTAAAAGAAGAACTAAAAATTAATTATGGCTATGGAACTTTTGCACAGAAGAGTTTAAAAAGCACAGACGTAAAGAAGGGAAAAAGATGAGGGCCCATTTATCTCATATTGACAGGACTAGCTTCAAAAGATGACCTTGAATCATAATCATCCTAATGAGCTGAAAATATTTCACTTTAACAAGTGAAACTATAATCAAATCAGTTTCTGAAAGCTCTACTAATGAGCATTTCCTTTGATGAAAACATGGTTCACTGTCTTAGTCTGCAGGAGGTGCACTACAGTAAGAGGCCAGCTCATGACAACTCATTAGCTGACCTGGGGAGAGACTAATTTGAATGCTTTTGATAAAAATTTCAAGGCTTTTTACTTAAATTACAATTTATGCACTTTTATAAATAGTCTAATTTTTATAAGTTGGGGGAAACTGGTTAGGAAGACTTCAAAGTCATGGAACAAAGTTTGTTTACAACATTTATTCTGTAGGATCTACAGAACTTTCAGGGGAGAATATTTTTAGCTAATACTTTTTTTTTTCTCCTTCATAAAAAACAAATGTTCTGAATTCAATCAATTCTTATGTTTGTTTATGCATAGATGAAGAGGTCTGCCCTCCCCAGCTCCCTTCTTTCCTGACTGATGCAAACACTTCAAACTTTATAGCATTTAGCACTGGCAATATTTAAAGTCACTATTATTTACTGTGAGCTACTATATCAATTATCTCAAGAAAAACAGGCTTGTCTCATTAGGAATCTCAGTAATTCATTCAATTTTTTTTAAACTAGCAGCAGAACTTAAATGAGAACCAATTACACAAATCTGGTTTACTACCGTACAGCCTCCCTCCAGGGGTTATTCATTAGGATTATTCATCATTTTAACTCCTACTCTGTTCAACACAGAGAAACAGTTTTCTGGTTTTCTTCCCTGCGCAGCAGACTTGCTGTCAAAGCCACACTTCACACCAAAGTTTCTTCATCTGTTTTAAGTTTCGCTCCCAGTCAGATCTTGATTTTCAGGAGTTTTCTTTTCCCTCTCTAGCACTGCCTTTGCTCTACACTTTCAAGGCTGTCTGACTTTTGTGTGTGTTACGTGTCAATGTGCTCACCTTAGCCGCTCTGTGCTGCAAAAAGCACACTAGAGATGTACTGTGTGTGCACCTTGTCACTATTTAATATATTATACTTTAACTGAAGAAGAGAACATGATACTTTCAGTTTATGTTCCACTCAGTAGGTGACTTTCCATAGTACGTGCAGCAAAATTTTATACATTGAGTATGGAGGTCCAGCATAAACCCACACTGGCCACCTGGGGTAAGCGTTGCAGAGCTCAAAGTATCTCAGATCAGCTCTTTAGAAGTAGGTGTAGAACCAGCTGCAAAGAGTAATGAAAATACACTTCATTATCACGTTGCAGCTGGAAGTTATGGTCTTTAATCAAAGCTTACTAAGAAGATCTCCCTGGAGTCCCTTGAATTACACTGCTATTTGGACAGGGCTTTGCAATGGTTGTGGTACTTTGGTGGCTTGCAGGTTTGGTGTTTGAAGTGCTATCAAAAAAACCAGTCTATCAGAATGTGTAATAGAAATGATGATGTAAAAAATTGGGAAGGAAGATGGAGTCAGTGCTTGAGTTAAACCGTTTTTTATTTGCAAACCTTTTGCAAGCTCAGAACACAAACTGTTCTGTGCTTGGAAGGTCACTGAAATTAACAGTGTGATGCTCCCAGTCCCCAACTTAAACAAAAACCAACAAACCCAAACAGCAGGCCTTGACGTTAAATATCTCCTTTTTGGAGGAGGCCTCCTAGCATCTTTCTGAATTTAGACAAGGCAAAGCAAAGAAAGATCTCAAAGCTTGAAGTGGAACAGGGTGTGGGGAGGAGCAAACACATTGCCTTATCTCTGCACAGGTGAACAACCAGAAAATGACAAGGGGAAAACCTAAAAACAATAATCCATTTGACTTCAGAATTCCTGTACTTTTGGAGCTGCTTTCGCGAAAGTTATGTATTCATGGAAGTTCCACAGGTTTGTTCTGTCACAAGCCAAAGGTGGGAGCACAGCTTTAGATAGGTTTTATCTAAGCTTTTGTGCAAATCAACCAGATTGAATTAGTGAGGCAGGAGAGTTTGCCACTTAAAAATTAAGCCAGCAGTTGGAAGCTTTAGTAATGATTTTAATTTCTTGGGCCCTGCTAATCTTTGTGACAATATTTCCATCAGAGGGAAAAGAAAAAAAAATAGTAAGAACTTTTCTTGCTCCCCTGTAGGACTATCTCCTTTTTTAAGTCTTTGCAAATGTAAAATAGAAGCAGTGGTGGTTTGACAGAAGTGGGAAGCAGGGGAAGGAAAAAAATTGCCTAGCAGACTCCAGTAGTTCACGCGGTGAAGGTGATGTGATAGAGGTTCAAACTGCAGTAAGTAGGGGGATGGCATGCATTCCTCTCTGGAGAAGAGGGAAAATGGACTTGCTAAAGATCCTGACTGATGATCCCCATCAAATATAGTTATTGTGACTGAGGAATTTGCTGGCTTAGCTGTCAGCCATCGTCGTGGGCTGCAGCTTGCTGTTCTTTTACCAGAGGCAGCGGAATGGGTTTATGCTCCCTGAATATTAATTTCAAGTCCTTTAGTTTCAGTTTAGGACTTGCTAAATCTGACAAGGATTGTTAAATTGAACCTTAAATTTGGATTTGCAAAATTTTATTGGTCCAGCATCTTCTTACAGTCCTCTTGGAGCTTCTGTACCTCTTGCACTATTGTACCTTATGATATGATGATTATACTAGGTTCTCACAAAAGGCATGTTTTGACTTAGGATACTGCTAGTCATAAGGAGGAATCACACACCTCACTGAGTGACAAGATCTCCTTTTACCTTCTTTTTCTCCTCCTATGAATCAGCAAGAAAGGTACACAGCCTTGTTTCCTGGGGATTGCACATTCAACTTTGGCAAACTCCTTGCAAACCTCCACTGAATGTGCCACCAGAGTAACATTGATGTATCGGGTGGGAGAATTCAAAGGCTCTGAAGTTAAATTGTTAGCTCCTTTAAGTATTATTTCTTATTTCAGGGGTTAATTCTGGTAGCATCAAAAAGTGCTTTTTCCTTTGACAATTATGAAAGCATGCAATAAAAAAAAAATAATAAAAACCCCCAAACATAAAGAATAAAAAGAAACTTGGTTGAAGCATGTTTCTAGTATTTTCTTTTTTCCCTTTATAGCAGTCTTACTGGGAAAAAAATCAAAGGATAGTAAATAGTGCAGGAAAATACAGTTAATTAGGAAAGCTTTGTGGCTGGCCCAGTATCCAGCTGTTCCAATTAAGAGAAGAAACTGTTCATGAAACTAAGCAAGCAAACTCACCACAAAAAAAACAGAGTGGTAGAAATATTAAAAATCCCATGTTTTTGTGCATGTTTTCATGTAAGCAAAAGAAAAGTTTTATGACTAATTTAAAAAATTGTTCATTGTACCATTTTCCTTCTTCTTTTTTACCATTTTGGCTGTGGCAGAGCCTAGAATACACCATCATGGGGTATCAAGAAAAAAAAACAACTAAATGTACTAGAAAATGCAGAAACATTGAACAGTAACAGATGGACACAGAGTGAGCATTTGTGTAATGTTTCTTAAATCCTGATGTTGTCACAAATGTTAGTACAACAGAATATTCTTCCAAACATTTGTAAGAGATATCATGATTCACCATCTACTTGAAAAAAAAAGATCTTCGAAGGAAGAATCAGAAAGAATTATGCATGACTTGCACAGCTAATCATACAACTTGAATAACAAACATCAAATAGTTGCAGCAAACAGCTCATGAGCAACCAAATGTCTGAAAATTATTCATCAGAATAATTCTACTAACACTTAATAATCATGCCGGAAAAAAAATCACAAACAGCAAATAAATATGGAGTGGGTCTGTGAGCATCTAAAAAATAAATTACACTACTGAAATACAGTCAGACTAGGACATCTGACTACAGGGGCAGAGTGTGGGTTCTGACTCTGCTTCATCCCTAGGACTGACACATCCCTATTCAAGCCAAGGGACCATTTTGAGAGTAAAGTTCAGTCCAAGGCTTTGATTTTATGATTCTTAAACAATCTCTCTTTCCAAGAGCCAGGAGGTTTCCCCACCCTCCACCTGCTGCATTTTCATGGGGATATTTAGATGAAAAAGCAAAGATGATGATGTTATAACTTGCTGTTTACTGAAAGGGATGGTCCCAATCCTGACACTGCCTCCCCTTTTCTTCTGGTTTCATGGTCCTGCATGTCTTCTTCCTTCCACTAAATCCTCACTGAGCGGATTTAATTGTTAAGCCAGGAAATATAGCCCAAGAAGAAGCATGGGTAGCTCTTTCTCTTTGAAGTGTGGGGCCTTGAACATTAGTGCCAATACATCTGAAGAGAAGGCAGGCTGTAGCAGAGAGGTGGAAATCGGTGGCCATAGGGAGGGGGAAAAGGGAATTTGTTACAGCTTCATGGCTGCTAGTGCTTTTCTGTCATGAAGCTAAAGTAAAACATGGATATAAATGGGTATAGATAATGGCGAGCTTTTCTTCCATAGTGGGACATTAAAAAAAAAGACAAAATGTTTCACAAATGAAAAATATGTGAATCAGTTCTGTCTTGATTTGTGATGCTCAACAGCTAGGATTATGTTATAAGATGTTCTGAAATAAAGATCACCAAAAATAGTGCATAAAATGTGAATTATGCAGGAGAAGAAGTAATGGGAATTTTCCATTTATTAATATCAATATTAAAGCAAAGCATATACATGTATGTATGTATACACAATGCAAAACTGTAGGCATGAAAATCTGTCTGTATATCTTTAAGGATGCAAAAAGAGACAGCATTAAAAAGTGTACGTATATATTTATATGTATACATTCAGAACGATTTTGACTGAAGAGATACCTTTAATCCATAATTTCTACATAATCAAAATGAGAAAACAGAAATTATTTTTAAAGACTCTTTTCTACTGAAAGATGTTGAAAAATGAATTTGATATAGTGTCATATTGTGTTTTCATTCGTCAAGATCATTAGCTACGAAGGGAAAGTGATTCTGCCAAAAATGTTGCTATGCTTTTCATATTTATAACTAATCCAGCCTCACTCAAACTTCCAAGGTCTCACTTTTACACCATGATTTCCCAATGAATGTTCTCTTTATTGCTTATTTGCATCACAGCAATAATGTGTCTCTTGTGCTCCATGGCTAGTGTGTGAGATGGCAGTTAGCTTGGCTGATGATCTGAGAAGCAGTGTCTGGCTTATAGGGTCAGGGACGAAAGGCAGAGGCCACCAACACGTGTCGCAAGCTGAGAGGAGTTGGAACCTGATGGGACCTTGTCCTCCAGGTGTCTCCTTTAATGCACACCTCCCTGTTGGCGACATAGCTCTGTGGTTTTTCCCCAGTCAGATGATCTCCTGCCTTCCTCTCCCCGCACTTTACCTGGTTCAGGTTCTTCAAACCCTGAGAGAGAAGAAATTTCAGAGGTATGCCTGAGGGTCTAAAGCAGGAAGCCACGTCAGACAGAGCAAGCTGTCTGACCTATCTCTAATGTTGTGGATTGCTGCCTGCAGGATGCCTGTAGCGTGTCTACAGGTGTCCACATGGTTCTGCTAGCTCTCTGCACCTGAAATACAGTTTAGACCTAGTTAGTGGGAGCAGCACAAGAAGTGGACTGATTCAGAGAGCTGCTTTAGGGAGGGAACACATCACTTCGAAACTCTGAAGAGGCTTCACTTGACTCCCTGCTTGCCCCTCTGTCCTCGTGATATTGATGGTTAACAGCTGTTTCCCAAAATACATTTCACTCCTAAAAAGAAGAAAAAGGAAAAAATAATTATTTTGCTTTAAACAATTTTCCTTGATAATTCTGTTCTCCTCAAAGAAAAAGTTTGTTTTCTAAGCAAAATTTCAAAATAAGTTTTGAAATTGTCATCAAAGCTTGTTCCAGAAAACAGTGTATTGGCTTTCCCCCAACACTCTGGATTGCTTCTCCTTCTAAGGGGCCATATATATTTACATTTCAGGAGGACTGAACTTAACCTAGCATATGTCGGTACACATGATATTCCTAACAGCACCTAGAAAATGAAGGAACTGAGAAACATAAAAGAAAGGGAAGACTTATTGTGACACTTATATGGTGCTTATATAGAGCTTAAAATACATTTCAGCTTGTGTACTTTCTACTTCTTAGTATTTGAGGACTTACTGATGGCACAAAGTCAGGCAGTGCTAAAAATGACAGAACTGGCTGGAATTTAACTCATTGAAACAAGTCTTAAAATCCTTGCATACAGTACAAAAAAGTAATGTACTGTTCTGCCCCAACACTGTTCCTCTGCCCTCCAAAACAGACCATGGATTCCTTTCGTGATTCATCTTTTCTTATGGAAAGAAACTAGCCCTTGACAGCCAGATACATCAGTCACGTCTCCTTCAGCAGAGATGAATGGCAGCTTGCTGCTGAAAGAAATTTTCACAAACCTTTCCTTACAATCTAAACGCATTGTCACTGTGTGACTTGAGTAAAACAGGTTGTTTCTATGGATCTTCCTTTCTATTGCAACAACTGATATGCTTGAGACATTTCTGTTTCTTTAAATTTTATTCTGTTAATCTCTATAGCATTCTGTCTATTATTCACTGTAGCAGAAACATTGAAAAAGTTAAGTCAGAAAGATGTGTGCTTATTTTTTCATTTAAAGTGGCTATTAAATATTGATACACTCCTGTGATACACTTCTGTATTTTTGAATCAATTTTTTTCTGGTATCAAATTATTCACATTTTCAAATCTCTCTTCCTACACTACACAAGGAAAAGGCTGTGATCCTAGAGAAGGAAAACTAAACCCTCATAAACCACATCAGCTCTCCCATTCAGACCCTAGATTTGTGTTCACTTTGTGTATAATAAATGTAATATTAAGCCCTGTCACCTATAGCCTGCTCTTTCAGTGATCCTAGCTGGAGGTTAACTCTCTTACTTACAGATGGTGGAAAGGACTGTGTGAATACTCCTCACCTGCTTCAGCGCAATGTAAGTTGTCCTCCGTATAAATAATGACAACACTTTTTAGCTCATTTGACTGACTTTGCTGTGACAGAGATTAGGATATATTGACATACTGCCTTCCAACAGCAGGTCTGGGGGGGGGCATTAATCTCCAGGTGATGGCAATAAACAACTGAAGACACTAATGTCTTCGATGGGTATAGGTTAGATTGCTATACCAGCAAGCAGAGTTGGTGAGATAGGAGTAAGAGGTGGTAAGAGATCATTCCAGTCATCCAGACTGCACAATTTTATTGCCTTATCAAATAAAATAGAATGACAAAATTATATCCAGTTTCAAGGATATTAATAGTTTTTTGTTCTCAATTTTTCTGATCAGGGTGTGAGCTAAAAGCCAAAGGGGATTCCTCTGTCTTTCTCAAAGGTTCATCAGTCCTCATTTTTCCACCTTTTTTGTTGACCTCAACCTTTGTTTTTATATAATTTTTGCTTCTATACTGAATATCATTACACAAATTGACTACTTTTAATTTTCCTTGTCATGGAAGAACACAAACTAAATTTGTTTCTGGCTACTGCTTGTCTATGATGCTTTGCCTTTCTTTTGTCACAATAGGTCTTCCCTTTCTTTTACGTTTTTTCATAACTGTTTGTTCACAGTATCCCCAAATCAATAATCAACAGCCTGATTGCCTTTACATCATTGTATTGATCTGGGTCAAAAAACAAGAGAGAAAGTGACGTATGTTACCTGTTTAAGTCAAGTTAGATCTAAATATATATGAAATTGAGTTTTTCTGTCTATATTCAAGCCTAAATAAATATGTGTTCCCTTGCAAGAACTTCAGGAAATTCCATTTGTCCATGCCCTTTGCACATTAAGTGGTGTTTTGGCTGTACTGCACATAAAATACTAAAGGGTCTGCCACCTCACCCTTCACCACTCATACCTGGACATCCTGGGCTTGTTTGGGTGC
The DNA here is from genome assembly GCF_017639655.2 of Falco naumanni. Classification (NCBI taxonomy): domain Eukaryota; kingdom Metazoa; phylum Chordata; class Aves; order Falconiformes; family Falconidae; genus Falco; species Falco naumanni. The sequence goes on from NC_054059.1 coordinate 81,511,450, forward strand.
AGATTTAGACCACAAATATGCCATTTGTTTCAGTTAAATTGTTTATGTTATAAGACTATCGTGTCTCTGTAAGAAATTTAAGGGCTGACCCAAATTTATCAAATCAATGGGAATTTCACTGACATCCTGAGTAATCACACCAGATTCTGAATTTACTGTTACAGCAGAGGCAGATACAGATACATCAGTTATGACTTGGTGAGTAACCAAACACTGTCAGCACTTGTGAACAGAACTGAAACTTGATGGCTCATACAAGATCTGTTAGCGCAGAGCATGCTTTTGGCCAGGACCAAGTGGCATTGAGCAGAAAAATTTCCAAGAGTGCTGGGGTTTATAATGGATGAAGAGCTGTTCCCAGTTTAAAGCCAGTCACATTTTTTTATTTCAGTAGCAGGGACAGGGCTGGACCATACTGGGCACTCCTAGGGCCACAGAATGCTACTTCTATTAGAATAGATGTAGATTTATTAACATAGATGTAGTCATATTCACCAAAATTAACAGTGGCAATTATTGACGGTACATTGAATGCCCAGACAAAGGAAACAAACTTTCTAACACAAGTTAGGCTGCACAACTGAGATGGGTTTGGATTTTAGTCTTCCTTTTCCTCTTTTTTCTCTCCTTTCTCTCATTCCTTTTTTCATAAATAATTAGTTAACCTATGGCAAGGGGAATAACCTAAAGTTCATTTTCTATTCTTAAATAAAACATTAGCTGGTTTGGCATTTTCAGATTTCAAAAGCTTCTTTCAAGAGGTAAAAGAGAGTTCTTAGATATTAAAGACTAAAGCCAGTGATAATTGCCACTGGGTTAATTGGGAATGAGAGAAAGCAAGCTTGGAACCCACTCAAATTAGTTATAGATTAATGAAGCCAAGGAAAATAATAAGTTAGCATTGTAATTGATAAAGCTATATCAAAGGCTGTATGTTTTGCTTGGTTTTTTTCACTAGTTATGTGTACCCAGAATTCTCTGCTGATGCTTTCTCAGTTCACCACTGAGCAATTAATAGTTGAAAACCTCATGCTCTGCAAATCCAGAATAACTTCACTTCTCTCTTCCACGAGGGCAGGATTTCATCATGCAGTCATTGCTGCTGCATGGGGAGAAAGATCATATAACATATCCTTAATCCTCTCAGAGAAATCTGTATTTCTCTGCTAGGCTAGAGGCAGTGCAGTGCATCTCATTTAGCTCTCAGGAACTATAATATGATTCTCTGAGATAACAGCTAATTTCTAGGGTTTCTCAGGAGGAAAGAGCAAAGAAATAAGGATTGTCTTTTGCCCAGGACAAGCATTTAAGTGGGAGAATAACCCTACCTATTAATATTCTAACACACATTGATACAGATTAGTTAATCAGACATTTGCTATCTAAAAGTTAAGTTTCTTGTCAGAGGGATGAGCATTATCAGAAAAGAATTTGTCTCACCTTGATGTAGGTAAAATGAACTGCTTGTCTCACGTCTTTGGTTGGCCTAGGGGTGATATTAAATGTTTAGGTTAGATACTAAGTTAGGTATTTAACTGCCAAATGGGAAAGAATCCATGTTGTCCCACATATATATAAATTAGAACCTAAGTATTGGGAAGTTAGTAGTCACTGGATCTTGATAAATGGCTAGTAACTCAGCTGGACAGGGTTGTTTCTACCTAGGGCTTTTTTAAGAGTCCAACAAACTGCTAGAGCTGCAGATCTTGGATGACTGAAAGACACAGACAGCAAACTCTTACGTGATATCTGGGAGAGTTCTACATTTGCAGATGAGTTCTGCAAAGGCTTTGGCTCCAAGGAAGAAATTTGTGATTCACTGTTATAAGAAGAAATGCTGCCAGGCTGAAGGTCTGTAAGGGTATCACAGTGGAGGTCCACCTCTCTTCAGTACATCTTACAGAGTAGACAGCTACATCTGACCCCATTACCTTAGGATCCCTTGATAGATAGACAGGCAGACAGAAAGTGAGCAAGCAGGACAAAGGAAGATAAATCTCTTAGGGATTGCTTAGTCTGAGGTTATTTTTTCTTTTCTGCTTATACTCAGAATTTAGGGTCAATAGATCAGCTATAAATGTATAAGTTGTAGACATTTAAGCGGGTCAGACAAATGTTACTGTGTACCTGTAAGGGCACACCCTTAGAGATATCCTGTCTTCATACATGATAATTTCCTTTAGATGGAATTTCAGGACCAAGGCCATTCATTAGAGGTTTCCACCCATCTGCTTTGCATTGAGCCTGGCTGAAATAGGTCTTTTGCTTTAATGATGCACTGGGCTTCCTGTCCATATACTCCACAGAAGTCAGTACATGTTCAAGGCATCTTCTTTCCCTTTCAACATACTGGACTGACTCAATATAGCACAGTAAACCAGTCATTTTTCTAGAAATCACAGAGAAAAATATGACAGTCTTATTTCAGTGGCCGGGAACACACATTTCCCAGGAGCACAAACAAAACTAAAATAACTCCCTGCTTGGAAGCCCAGATAATCCTCCTAAATAGGTGTAGGAACCCAGTTGTCAGGAACTGCATGGTGACTGCAGAAATCCTGGATGAAAGAAGGATATAAAACTGAGAACATCTCTCAGGTATGGGATCTGGATTGCATTTCTCCTAAAGTCTTCCTTGTATTTCCTGCTACTAAATGAAGCTGCTCCTGAAAAGGAGGGATAGGTAAGAGCCTGTCTTCTAGCCATACAGGACCAGTTAAGGTAGGGTACCTCTGCACCTCCAAAGCTCACTGAAAGGATGGATATTGGCATTTCACTGGTGTGGAGACCATTGAACGTCATGTCTTCAACAGTCTTCCTTTACCAACTTCAAATATCCTGCCCTTTGCAGTATATTGCACTGAAGATAATGTATTGATGGCACTTTTTGTGAGGTACTACAGGTCCTGGTTGTTTTTTCTTGAATGACATACTTATACTAACTGAAAAATTCACTAAAACTGTCTATACTTCTACAGTGTTTGTAGTAAAATCAGGTTCTGGCACCTGGGCTTGCTCTGAGTAATAGCGGGGGGAGGTTTATCTGTAAGTAGGTTATTTGCAGAGCAGTTACCAATCACCAACATAAGCCCGGATGGCAGAATCTGACCCTGAAACAACACAATATAGTTGAACAGTTGACAACATTTAAAGAATATTGAAAACCTATTAATGGGGCTTCTGTTTAATTTGCACTTTCAAAGAAGACTGTAGTCTTGGAAAAATTATTATCCATCAAAAACAACCTTATTGAGACATCACAATGAATATTAGTCTGGGGTAATATGTAAATCTGGATGTCATTTGCATGACAATGCACTCTAAACCACCCCATGCTTCCAACTGACAACCCAGTAGCAACACGTAAACTGTAAACAATAAAATGGGACAGAATGCCTCAGCAGGGGTCCTGCAACATGCAATGTCAAGAGGAACAAAACATCTCCTGCAGACACAAAGCCGTATCCGTTAGTTTAATAGGAGTGAAACCAATTCAGGAGCTTTCTGGTCAAAGATCTGACACAATTTCCAAGCTAATCCTCAACACTCCTGTCATGATCTACTGTAACTTATATTTTGGTAAGACCCAAAGAAGTTTAATCAAGCAAAATTGCTGAAATAGAAATCTTTACTGGATCACTAAGAGCTGCTTTTTAAAGACTTGCCTTCTTTTTACTGGGAACTAACATTGCATGCTTCAAAAAGTACTCTCTTCAAAACAGTTTTGATAGAGGGATTAGGAACAGGACAGTAGAAACACATAAGCCTTTAATCAATAGGTCACCCGTTAAAATTTGGCTTACAATGGCAGTGCTTGCAAGCGACTGACATCTGTGAGCAGCTTGTGTAAACTGTCAAGGCTTCGTTGGTATCAGAGAAACTAAGATAATTTACCCCAGTTTAATATCAGACCCCTGAAGTCTGTCCCTTAGTCACTGAGGGGGAAGAAAATTCTCTGTATGATTCGTAATTCGTAAGTGGATGCATCCAAAAACTGTGACTGTATTTTGGCTCTACAGAATACTGATCTCACATGCCCTTCAAATCTAAAGAATGAAAGGGCTGATATACTCTCTTGTCCATTCTCTCATCTTCCAAATCCTTTCTCTAGCCTCACTTCTTCAAAGAGGCTTTAAACTCCTACAATGCAATGTAAATGAGGAGAGGAACTCTACTGAAGTTTCCAGCACCACAGAATATGAGCAGCATTGCTGGAGAAATAGCTTCACTGCCCTAAAGGTACCCACCAGGAACAGCAATGCACTTTGAACCCACATTGAGGTTAAATTTGAGTCACACAACCAATCTGATGGAGTTTCCTCTATTACTACAGGTAGTGCAAGCAGAAGAGTCAGCAGCTGAAGGCACCTGGAGAATGGCTACGTCCAGTATAGCACGGACACTTGCCTTGTTGGTACTGAGTGTGCATCACACTCCATAACTGTGTCCTATATGCTAAAGTTCCCTGTATATCAAATAGGGAAGATTGTGCACCTCAGGAATGAAAACCTAAATATAAATATAATCTCTTGGTGATGAGCTGGTTGGCTGTGCAGGGGTATCTCTGAGATCCTGCCGGCCTGAAGAGCTTGGACAGAGCTGGAGTCAAGCATGTTTTTTTACAGTGTACAGCCTTCTCCAGACAGTTTCCTTTTTTCAGTGTCTCTTTGTTTTTAACTTGTAGAGATGCTTTCACCCACTTTTGTACTGTGACCTATGATGTAGTCTTACTATCAAAGTAGGAAACTTGGATTTTCTTCCCATCTTGGCTTGAGGTCAGTCATGCAGCTTACTAGTCTCCAATGAGAGGTCACTAAGAGATATTGATGTTTACATCAAACATGATTGCTGAAGTCATCATGTGAAATAAAAAATGAGCCCAGGCAGCAGCAGCTTGGACCCACCAGATGCTACGTCTTTTCTGACTGAAGGGCAGATGAATTCATGTCCTTGAGAAGGAAGATGGCTGTCTTTCCCACACGTGTCTGTGCTCTAACTGTTGGATTATAACATGAAAGATGGATAATGTCAATCTTTTAAATAGAAAGTGTCTGTATCTCTACTTAATGAAGTGTGTGTCTGAACTGGTAAACTGGTAATCTGAAAACATCTGCCAGTTCAACCACCTCAGGGGGTTTTGCTGTGAGAGTCATATCAAAGCAGTCAAGTAGGAACATCTCTGAGCATGCACAAAAGTGGAACCCAAGGAACTTCAGAAATGTTTAAATAATCTGAGAAATACCATAATTATCTTCCAAAACTTGACAGCTGCTCACCTGAATATACAGAGTTTGAGTCTGAAGTCCTATTTTATACATCCACAGTATAGATGTGAAGAACTTTATTAAGTTTTAGAAGCATTTCTCTAGCTTAACACTGAGAAAAGTGCCCATGACCTTCACAGACACACTTTACCTCTGCAGAATTTCAGCCTAATGTATAGTTTCATCACTTTCTGGGGAAAAAAAAATATTTTTTTATTGTGTGAGAAATTCTGAGATTCTGAAATTTGATGGTTTTTAAAACAAAACATATTTTTAAATATTTTGTTTAAAGAACTCAGCTTCTCATGCTGATCTTGTTGTTTGGCATTTATATTGCATTTTGTCTAAGTATATTTGCATGATATAACCTACAATATGGGAAAAATAAGCGAAGGACCCTGTCTTTTTTTTTTTTTTTTTCATGAAACCAGACATTCAAATAACTTTCCCTTGAAAATTTTGACAAAATTGTCATGTTCTTCAAGAAAGTTTCATTCTGTCCAGTCAGCATTCTCCCACGTTCTTTTGGAACACTTTTTTACCAGTTCTAACTAAATTCACATGAGGAAGGTAAAGGCAGCAATATGGCAAACAACGCCTATGATATTTCAGAGAACAACTGCTTGACATTTATATTAGATTTCTGGCCGACTATTACAATATCTTTGATGAGTGAGATCTTGATTTAACTCCACATGGAGGTACAAATGCACCTCCCAGAGCCTGTGAAGATACAGTGCCAAGGAGAAAGAGCAGATGGTGTTTGCCTTGTCCCTGCCCCTTGTGTATTACCCAAAGGGATGACAGCTTTACGCTTCACCTTGGCTCCACGGGAACCTGATGAGGGAAGATCCCATGTGGTTGAACTGAATGAACCCATCTCCTGCTGCTCCTTTCATAAAGGTGTAGAAAAAAGTCTGGGAGAGATCTCAAGAGGCCACATAATCCATTCCCTGCCCCCAGTCAGTGTCAGCAGGTTCATGGTTGACGCAACGTAGTTTTGGGGGCTATGTCAGCTGAGTGTGGTTTCGTGTGGAGTGAGCTGTGGGTTAAGGATTGAGAATCTTTGCAAGAGGGTGGGATGTTTATAGCTTGCTTTCCCAAATTAGAGACTAAGCATTCTGGTAGACAATATAAAGAGTTTGAGAGCCACTGAGCCTTATAAAAGGCATGTAATTGCCAAGCGACTGAGAAGTAGCACCACGACTGTAGGACAGGAGCTCCTCATGGCTTTGATCTAGGGAAGAAGTAGGACCCATTGCTTCATGAAGTTGTTTCAGCTCCTGGTTCTTAGAAGTGTATCTGGATACATGACTTTCAGATAGTTTCTACTTATGTGCACGCTTTGGCGAGCAGAAAAGCATTTATTCTTACAGGATAGGCAGATGCCAAACACACTGTAGCCCCCAAACCAGTACTGTGGCTGCAGGTAAGGCAGCTTCTCTGTGCTTTGTCAGCTACTGACAGTCTTCCAAATAGATGAGTAACTTCTAAAGAGCAACGACTGTAGCAGTAGCCTCTCTCATGAAGTCACCTGCTTGGAGGAAAGAATTTAAAGCCTTGCTGAAGAGGCGTCTTGCCAGAGAAAAATATTTGTTCTCCTATTTGTGCCCTAGACCTTCGTTTGTGCCAACAAATGACAGTGCAAAGTTAAAATTAAACCAGTCCACTGCAGGTAGACCCTTCCTTTACCAGTGAATGCACAAATTGTTGGAAAACAATGATGCATTTCTTAAAACCAGAGTATTTTCCTCTTAATACATCTGGAATGTCAGGAAAAAACATGCTGAAGTACTGTTTTCTTGATGCTTTTCTCATTCTCTACAGAGAAAATGAATGCAACTGTGCATAAGAAAATATATGAGGAAATCATAATCCACAAAAAATACAATCAACACAATAAATCTAATATTTTCTCTCATATTAAAAAAAAAGTTGTGTATGTAATATTTTAAGCATCCTCTTAAGATGTCTTTTTCTTTCCTCTGCCTACTTGCTGATCAACTGACTTAGGTTTCAAGGAGCTGAGGCTTTAGATCGTGAATGTGAGCCACTACCTAAGGCAGAGCCTATATCTCTATACAGGCAGGCAGGTAAGCTGATCCATGGTCCTGGCTGAGGATCATACTGCCACCTTTGTTGGTTCATAGGGTGATGAGTGCCTGATGGTGTTCACAGTATCTGCATTTCTTAAAAAATATATAGTCACTATCATGTCTAATACGTATTCATATGTATGTATATAAATTTTCTGGAAGTGGGAATAAACTTAAAATTGGTACAATAATCAGTATGGGCTATAGTGTGCCTTAAGGCACTGCCCTAAGCAAGGGCTGGTGCATAAACTAAAAAGAACAGGTTGGATTTGATTTCCATCCCTTCATTTCCCCTCCCTCCTAGCAAAAAACGGGGAAAAAAAACTCAATTGTAAAATTCTCCAGCCCTTTCCAAGTGTTATGGTAGCTCTGAACAGAAGTAATGAGACATTTTGGCAACACTGGGCTCTCTTTCTCCCTAGTCACACATCCTTTCTGGTCCCCAAGGGTTCCCAGGCTTCTCACCTCTTTCTAGCTCCCTCAGGTCACTTCCTTCTGCTGCTGCTTCAAATTGCTGTAGACATCTGGGTTCTCTTTCTGGGCAAGTGCAGCCTGACAAGTCTTTGGCATATTTGCCTATATATGTCACATCTTTATTACCTCAACCCTCTTGCAGCTCTTTGGGCCTCTCCACCTCGTTGTTGTTGTTTTTTTCCTACCTTGTTTGGATTGGTATTTATACCTCTTTCCAAACTGCCATGAAATGGGGGACAGGTTGAAGTGTGAACTCTCCTGGCTCAGCCCCTTTGTTCATGGGACATCTGTGAGCTGAGGATTAAAGCCCCCAGTTATTGCCCATCAGTTTCTGCAAATTAAGATCTTACAATTATTTTTTGGCTGCCCAAGCACCACACAGGGAATTCACTTCACTTCTATTCCTTTGCTGTGGCATTTGGTATTTTTAGGCATGGGACTGAGGGATCTACGTTACAAGCCTGCTGACTCTGAGCTCCCCAAATAATCAGTGGAGAAAGAGAGACAAGCGCAGTGGAGGGAAATGTGTGTCTTGGGGGCGATGACTTACCCTCTGGAGTTGCCTGTATCTCCCTGTAGGGAGATGCTGGGAGAATAGACTCTTTTTGCCTCCAGTTACATGTTGTGGATGTGGGTACTTGTTTCAGACAACAAACTGACAGGCATGTTACATTGATTTGTTTACTCTTTTTTATGATAAAAATGATCGTGTATCATGAATCATTCAAAGTTACATGAATCGCTTTGCTGTTCTCACTGGCTGACCTTTTTCATTTGATCATTGTTGATTCTTCCATTTACAAGAAGGAATCAAAAAGTCATGCTAAGGTCAAATACAGTTTATTTTAAAATTTAAGATCCCATACTAAAGGAAGAAAAAAGTTCAACTATTCATCCGCCTTTGAGTACACTCAGCAGGTCACACTATTCCTACATCAAACTGAGATATTTTTACTATTATTAAAAAAATAAAAAGGAAAAAAAAATATTAAGCCTGGAGACTTAGTTATTGCTGGTTCCCTAGTCACATCAGTCAGCAACGTGGGATTTAAGGTGTCAGAATGACAAAGAACAGTTCAATTTGTTCTAACATTGCACCTATACTCATGTACATATTAGACAGCCATAAAATCTCAAAGAGGCACCATTTGAAACAATCTGTGTTAAAAGGGGGCAATTAGTGGGCAAGATGAAATGAAGGTACAGTTGTAATTATTTCATATCTTGAAACAAAAAGGAATGGCTAAGATGTAATTTCAGTGTTAAGGAAACGCAAGGCTTTTAGAAAGAAAAAAAATTAGAAACTTTTTAGAACTAATTGCTTGGCTCTAATTAGAGAATGTAACCTTTGGAGGAATAGTGGCTGTTGAAACTCCAATTTTATTTGCATATATTAATATGTACATGACAATTACACCCCCAGAGAAAGTACAGCCTGTGCCCCAAAAGCCTAGTTTTAAATTTAGAAGCAAGGAAGAAATTCTAAACAACTTAAGTAGACTTAGGATCCATTTTATGAAAACTTTGGAGTGCTGAAATGAAAAATCTAGTTCTCATTTTAGATGATGTGGAGGTCTACATGTTTATGATTAAATGATTGTACACAACTAGCCATATTAAAAATTTATATACATATACCTAAATGTACCGGTACACATGAAAGTTCTCAATATTTATTCTGTATTTGCAGTAGATGTTGATAAAGGGATTTTCCCATCATACGCAGCAGTAATAGAGGGATGTGGAAAACGACGATTTTTACTACCAAATAGTTTATAAATGTGGGTCAGCATGGGAGAATTTAGGGAACTTGGTGTTGTGGCTGGTGCAACCCAGACATTAAAATGTCACTACAGCTTTGTTGAAATGCCTGCTAATGGTCTAGAATGTAACCTGGTAACTAAATTATTACCATTGAAACCTTGAGTACCTAGGTAGTGAGCATAATAGATTCAATTGTCTATAAAGGGAGGACCAGGTGTGTTGCAGGTAATCATACAGGATCCAAACACCACATTGATGACCAAGTCTTTCTGCTGTTTCTTACCCCTATTTGCCCTATAAAAGGTCACAGAAAAGATAGGAAACAGTGTGAATGACTCATGAAGAAGGTAAAAAAAAAAATCAGGGTCATCATTGTCTTGCTTAATAGAGAGTAAGAACTGTAGAAAAGGAAGTATTTGTGAAACCTCTACTGGGTTGTAATTGGCAACTCCATTTGGATGGAGCTCTAGAAAATTCATTGCATGGAACAATTCTGAGGTGACAAAGTAATGAACAGCGGTTTTCCCAATATATCGGCAAATTATTTGGTAATTTTATATTCTTACGTCCTTATGGCATTTCAAACTTTTTGACATATCTTCCTCTTTTTTTGGTTAAGTATTCTGGCTGCTATGGTGGACAGGTGGGGCAGTTATTACTTCCAATAATCAGAGGTGGTGTTGCAGTTCACTAAGCATCTAGTCATACATACACAATAGGTTAGAAATATTCTCGTGTGTGTGTGTGGTTTACAAACCAAAATATATAAAACAACATATCAGAAAAATTCACAAGATTTTCGAAAAAGGAAACCTCAGAAAAGAATAATGATGGCAACAAACACTTCATATTCACAAATACTGACAAATCTGCAATTTCAAGTAAGTTTTATGTAATTGACAATCTATTATTTTGAAATATTGCTATTACATCAAATCATGTTATGGCATTGAAATAAAAAGCTGCAGAACAAAAGCAAACAAAATCCTTCACTATTTTTTCTGTAATTTTTGCAGTCTCAAGCATTAGATAATAATTATTATCTATTTGCTGTAAAACAAAAGTCTATCTAAAAATCTGGAGGGTTCTTGATTCAAAATTCAGCAGTTTCTGATGCAGATATTTTGAAAAGGCAGGAAGAAAGAAAGAAAAAAACCCACCAAATATAGTTGATTTAACTTAGGATAAATGTGTAAATTAACCTTCCAGAACAAAAACTCAGTTATGCCAACACTGTAAGTTTTCAGCAGAAACAGGCTAGATAAACTTCTTGAAGTATTTAATAACATTTTAGCTTTAAAAAATCTGTCATGTTTAGTTTACACATCTGTTATATTTTTTATCTTCAGGGTCAAAGATTCTAAACTCAAGATCTGCGATAGCTGAGAAAAAATACTTTTGAGATCCTTAAGAAACCTCTATTTTTGAAAATTGGGGTGCTTTTTTCAGTGCATGAAAATGAAACCAAAGTTTGGGCAACTGCATCCGAGAATTCTTTTAAGTGTTTTTAATTAATAAGGGCAAAATTCATTGACAAGCGTTAAGACACCAAAGCAGTGTGCAGTCTGAATCTACACAGGACTTCAGAAGTATAATCAGGACACACATGCTACATCTATCTTAGAACATTAAATAATCCCCGAGTCATTGGCAGAGACACTGGAAACGAGTTTTCAGCTGCCAGCATGGTCCACAGCAAACTGGGCAAGCTCTCTTCCCTTTGGTGAAATGGTTTAGGAATTAAGACAACCCAGGGGTTAGTCCTAGCTTGGATATTGTGACCTTCCTTTGGGATGTAAAATTCATTAAGAGTTTAACTACGGGTAGATGATAGCTGTTCATCTCAGGGCTAGGGAACAGACTCGCACTCTTTAGCCAGAGTCTTAAATGGGCTTCACACTGGGAATTTCATCTTGAATCAATGTGAAGGGCTTTAAAAATTCCTTTCCTAATGATATGGATTAATGGCAGGTATTTCTTTCATAATCTAGATGCCAAGCTTAGCACTGAAACATTTTATCTGGGTGTTGCTTTACAGCAGAAAGGAAAAGTTGTTTTCCATATGAGTGGGACATATTTTTCCAATGGCAGAATGCAGACAAGAAGAGGCAGACCAAAGTGTAGATTTCTAAGATGAAAAATAACATCCAAAGTTTACATTCAAATAAATAGCTGCTTTTAGTGAAAGCAAAGGCAGTTCAGCACATTTCAGGAGACATTTAGCACCACATCGATTCTCAGTTACACTGATGCCACAGAAAACATCTTAACTTAAGTTTCTATACCAGCCAAACTGACCGTTGCTAATTTTATTTGCACTGCACACCGCTGAAGATCACAGCAAGCCATTGGTAATGCTCTTTTTTTTTGCTAGAATCTTGAGGCTTTCTACTGAATAACTTCTTTTCCTTAGGGGAAAAATAAAAATATGAATAAAACAGCAAGTGAAATTTATGACAGTGCTGTTTCTGGGACATGAGTAATGTGTCTTCCTATGGAAGTGAATGCTTATTCATTTAGTAGTTTAAATGATAGCATGATGTCAGAGTCAGTGGATGGCACAGGGATCATTCACATCTTGTTACAACCAGTGATTACAGATGAGTCATTTTGTAGTTCAACAGCATTATTGAGGCTTATTCTCTGTAACAAATGATATCTTTTATTTTATTTTGTGATTATCCAACAGATCACTGAACCATGAAGTGCTGCTGCTCCCAGCTAACAGAAAGAAATACCAGGGCCATATGTCTCTCATGGAACTGTTACTGTTCTGTATATAATTATCATTTTTCTATCTGCCACTCACAGTGTGCAGGTCAGGCTCCAGTTACTTCTGATATTTTTGAGACTCTGACAGAAACGGTGGGAGATGAAATTTTTGTAATAATAGATGTAATGACTAATCATTATTCTTTTCCCCAAGTCACTGTGAAAGATTGCTTTAAAATTCAATTAAAAATTTCTGCCTGACATCTGCTTGATTAGACCCATTTAGTATAACATCTGACTTGCATAAATGCGAATAATATTATCTTTATAATAGCAATTTCTATTTTTTTATTCCATACTAAAACCAGTAAGATCAGTGATCTTTATACTCAGTGACCATCTCATGCAAGATGTCATATGGATTTTGAACCACAAAACAATTTTCATGTATATATATATATATATATATTTACTATTATGACACATTATGCATTTGATTATACTCTTACTTCTTTCACCTTACAAAATTTATACTATCTAATCTGAAATTAGTCCTGTTATTTGAGAACTACCCTGTACACACTCTCCTAAGTAGTATGCTTAGAGGAAATATTCATTCATGTATGTTTCCACATTAACACATAAAAAAAAAAAATACAGCCAAGATAAAAGTGCACATACCAGTCATCCTTTTCCTTCTAGCATTTCCAAAGACAGAACAAGAGAAATTCTGGAGTTATTTTATTAACTATAGCATTTTGGATCATACCCACTGCAAAAACATCTGAATCACACAAACGATATAAATATTTCCTGTTTAGCCAGAAATACTTAAAAAAATTTCTGAAAAGCAACCCACAAAATGAAATTAAATTTCTGAATTAAGGAATAAGAAGTCATCTGAAATAGGAAGCCAGATTCAGCTAAAGTGATCTTCTCAGCCCCATACTAAGGTAGATTGCTCAAAAGGCTGCAGTGCAGACTATTCTGAATAGGAACTAAATGCACAATTTTTTGAGGAATCAGTGTATACAGCCTGTTGAAGGACCAGAAATCTTTAGGATATCTTTAGGCCAATGGTTTTGAGGACCATATGCTGGAATGCTTATAAAAGATCTGCTCACAGCTCTGAGCTATAGGAGACTGGCAATAGAAAGAAGATCTGAAATATTTGCAATACTTTAATTTGAAAGGAAGAGATAGAGCAGACCTTATGATATAACCTGGGATAATTTATGAGGCATGTGTTTTTCAGGAGACCATGCTCAGAGCTCCCAAAGAACTGGGAGCAAGCTCAAACCAGAAGCACCTGCAGTCAAGAAGCATGTTTTAGCCTGGGAGAAAAAAGATAAAAACAAACCTACTTGGTTTTGCTATTCTTGAATATGTCCTAGGAGCAATTTGCTTCAATTTGTCCAGAGGAGTAAAATCATAAGGCAGCAAGCCAGCTGGAGGGACAGCTTGAATGAAAATAGACATGACACACTGGAGATAAGTTGGAGGAAAAAGTTACCATTACAATCTGAAACATTTGAATAAAACAACATACAAAGATAAAATTCAATGTCTGAAAACTGGAGTACAGGAGAATTCCCTACTGCTCATTCTTGCTGCTCTGGTCATTAGACAGCTTCTTTTGTTTCTCATCCTGTTTATAGTCATCACAATAAACAATGTCCATTAGCTTAACTAGGTTTTTCTCCCTGATGTATTTGCAGACAGAAGTCACCCCTGCATTACCTTCATTGCAAACAAGTCAAACTTTTCTGGGGAACTATTCCCCATACCTAATATTAACCATTTAATTAAAATTACCACATTAGGAAGTTGTCCTGCTGTAGTCTCTATAACTAGATCTATACTAGCAAAGAGGGCCAGGGTATGACCAAGACAATGACTGTTAAGCTCATCGCTGACAAGATTCTGCTTTAGCCAAACCCAAGGAGGATCGATTTACCAGTTCAGGCTTAGCCAATACTGTCAATGGAGAAAACCCTGATTTTTCTGAATCATAGAATCACTTAGGTTGGAAAAGACCTTTGAGACCATCAAGTCCAACCACTAACCCAGGACTGCCAAGTCTATCACTAAACCATGTCACTAAAGGTTATTCCAGTAAATATAAACTAAATGCTTTGACTGTGGTCTGAGGGATCCTATCTCTTCTCACTGGCTAGTGACAACAGTAGCATAAAGATAAGGTGTGTGTATTTTCCAGTTAGATGCCTAAAGTCATTGTGTGGAGGGAAGTCCTGCAGAGGCAGGATCTCGTTCAAGCCCAAGACAGTTCACAATGTAAGGAACAAGTCCAAGAGAAATTTATTCTTTAAATGTTTCTTTTATTGTGAAAGAAGATAAGCATTTCAGATTTTTAAAAATGTCAGTCATCTAAAGGCTTAGTTAAATACAAATAGGAGGCAAAGTTTGAATCATCAGATCATATGACTATATTAGCTAAGCCACAGTAATTCTAATGTTCAATTGAAATTATCATCTTTGGCTAATAACGTGGCAAGCTGTGTTTGGAATGGCACCATCCACAACTTGATTTAACAGAGTTCTGTTTGTAAAGGAAATAAAAGATCCCTCTGTAAATGCTACTGTTTACCTAAAAGTAACCCAAATAACAGGGAATGTGTCCCATAATTAAATTTGTTGCTATAATAATTAATTACAACACAAAACTTCTGATGCAGTAAAGGCTGTATATCTAGTAATCAAACTATAGATGATGCTTAAAGCTAACAGAATGTGTCCTGCAAATCAGACTTCCCGAAAAGTGCCTTAAAGTAGGAACAAAACCATGATACAGTGTTGGGGCTAAAAAGGTGAATCAAGTCTTTAGAGGAATAAACAGACCAGTTGTGAGCAGAGAAGGAATTTGCCTCCCAGACATGGTGTTGGTGTCATCCACAGAAAAATATCCTTACCAGTTCTGGTCTCCATGTTTGAAAAAAGAGGGTTAAAAGTTGACAAGGATACGGTTAAGAACCATGGAAATTATATGAAGTCCTGAATAATGTTTTAAAGCATAGGTTGCTGATTTATCAGAAAGAACAGTATGATCACAGGAAAGCATCAGATTATGAAGGGTTATCTTGTCTGGCAAGAGGAGGCATGGCATGAAATCATGTCTGGAGTTTGAAATAAAGAACTCCCAAATTTGCAATAAAGCCTAATTTTAATTAATTTATTTATTTTTACAACATAGGTGCAGAAACCTTCCAAGAAACTGCCATGAGAATTTCTGTGCTCACTTGCTCCAAAGATCTTAATACAAAGACTATCCCTTGGGAAAGTTAGCCAAACACAATCTGTTATCAGTAGATTTGGTAGTTAAATGAAATTCTGTACAGGTTTTGGAATGGAGAACAACTTGACCTCTTCAGTCTTAAGCTTTACCAAGAAAATAATATTTCAACTAGAGCACAGAATGTAGGTTTAAGGATCTTTGCTATGAAGCAAGAATTAATCTAGGCTTTACTATAAACCCCTGCTACAGATATGTCTAATCAGTCAATCAATCAACAGGGATTTCATCTTTCCAGTTGGGGAACCACAGGTGGCTGATGTGCTTGGCTTGAGATGGAAAGTCAAGTGCATGACTTTTGGGACAGACCTAGGAGTAGATTATTTAACAAATCCTGTGAAGGTTTCTCTAAATCAACAGGCAAATATGCTACATTTGTCACAGCATGACATATGCTACAAATGTCACAGCAGAAAAGTGCTTGCAGCATGTGGCTTACATTCCTGTTGCTGATGAATAAGCTACTAGACTTTCAACTTCAGAGAAAAGCCACTCTCTTAAATTGTTGAGCAGATGACCTGAGGAACCTGAACAAACATGTCTATGGGACCTGGTGAGATGCACGCCAAAGTCCTGAGGGAACTGACTGATGTAGCTGCCAAGCCACTCTCCATGATATTTGAAAAGTCGTGGCAGTCAGGTGATGTCCCTGGTGACTAGAAAAAGGGAAAGATTGCACTCATTTTAAAAAAAAGGTAGAAAGGAGGGCCCTGGGAACTACCAACCTGTCAGCCTCACCTCTGTGCCTGGGAAGATCATGGAACAGATCATCTTAGAAGCTATGCTAAGGCACATGGAGGACAGGGAGTGATTCAACACAGCCAGCATGGCTTCACCAAGGGCAAGTCCTGCCTGACCAAAGTAGTGGCCTTTTATGACTACAGCAGTGGACAAGGGAAGAACTACAGGTGTCACCTACCTAGAATTCTGTAAGGCCTTTGACATGGTCCCCTCAGCAATTTCTCTCTAAATTGGAGAGTGATGGATTTGATGAGTGGACAATTCAGTGGATGTGGAATCGGTTGGATTGTCACATCCAGAGGGTAGTGGTCAATGGCTCAATGTCCAGATGGAGATCAGTGACAAGATGTGTCCCTCAGGGGTCTGTATTGGGACCAGTACTATTTAATATCTTCACAGTGACATAGAGGGATTGAGTCCAGCCTCAGCAAGTTTGCAGATGACACCAAGCTGAATGGTGCGGCTGATGTGCCTGAGGGACAGGGTGCCATACAGAGGGACTTGGAGAAGCTTGAGGAGTGGGCCCATGTGAACCTGATGAGGTTCAACAAGACCAAGTGCAAGGTCCTTCACCTGGGTCAGGGCAACCCCTAATATCAGTACAGGCTGGGGAATGAAGGGATTGAGCGCAGCTGTGCTGAGAAGGATTTGGAGGTACTGGTGGATGAAAAGCTGGACATGAGCTGACAAAGTGTGCTTGCATCCCAAAAAGGCAACCAAATCCTGGGCTGGATCAAAAGCAGTGTGGCCAGCAGGTCGAGGGAGTTGATCCCCCTCCTCCACTCCACTCTGGTGAAACCCCCCTGCAGTGCTGCATCCAGCTCTGGGGTCTTCAGCACAAGGAAGACATGGACTTGTTGGAGCAGGTCCAGAGGAGGGCCACAAAACTGATAAGTGGGATAGAACACCTCTGCTATGAAGAAAGGTTGGGAGAGTTAGAGTCATTCAGCCTGGAGAAGAGAAGGATCCGGGGAGACCTTATTGTGGCCTTTCAGTACTTAAAGGGGGCTTATAAGAAAGATATAGACAGACATTTTAGGAAGCCCTGTAGCAATTGGACAAGGGGCAATGGTTTTAAATTAAAAGTGTAGATTCATACTTTATATAAGGAAGAAATTCTTTACTGTGAGAGTGATAAAACAGTGGAACAGATTGCCCAGAGAGGTTGTAGATGCCCCATCCCTAGAAATATTCAAGACCAGGCTGGACAGGGACTCTAAGCAACCTAAGCTATTAGAAGATGTCCCTGCTCATTGCAGGAGGGTTGGAATAGGTGACCTTTAAAGGTCCCTTCCAACCTTAACCATTCTATAATTCTATGACACTGTCTTCAGGAGACCAAGAGCAGTGGAACTTCCTTATCTCCTTATAATAAAGATGTGAAGTCTTTATTTCACTGAAGTTACACAAAGGCAATTTTCTGAACTGCCTTGGCAATCAATTAGGGGAGAAAAAAAAACATTTTTAGAGGACAAATAATCTTGCTTAATCATAGAATCATAAAATGACCTATCTTTCAAAATACCGAGATTCCTTTATACCTTATCCTACAGTTTTAATTTGGTTCTGAAAATGGAAAAGATAAAAGACCAGTTTCTTGTGCTGATTTATATCCTGTGATGCTGCAGGGTTTGCAAATCAGAAAAAAAAATCTTGGGTCTAAATCCTTCAGGGTCAAATCGGCAGCCTTTTCTTTACCCTGCAAGCTGATACTTAAAAGAATAGTCTCTCAGCTCCACTATAGCAGGCAATACATAGTGGTTTTTTTCTGTTTAGCTGTGGAAATGTGTTTAAATTAATCTCTGGTGTGCCTCATTCATTCCTGTGGAGCTAAATCAGGCATACAATTGGCTCAAGGGACCATATTCTCAGCTTCTGTGGAATGACTTCTCTGGTTTTAGTGAATCTACAGATTTACACAACTTTTTTAGCCACTGCAGAGCTGCTGAGTATTTCCAGAATAGTTTAAGTGAATAACAGAATAACAGAACTCTTCTGAAGTCTTCCACAGTTAGGTGTTTCTGCTCCTATTAAACATCTACTTCATAGCTGAAATAAAGGCCAGTGCCAAATGTAACATCATAACAGATGAGGAATGGAAAGAATTATGCAGTCTACTGCAAAAATAGAGCCTGAAAAAAACAATTGACTGAGAATCCATGTTACTAGTGCTGAAAACAGCATAGTAGCATATGAAAATCAAAATACTGAAAAGAAATTGCAGAAAAAAACAGATTTCTTCATCTGCCTTTATAATCTGGTTTAATTTGGTCTGCTAATGGGGAGTGAATTGGTTTCCTGAAAGAGGTAATGCAGTAGGTATGGGTTGTCAGAATGAGTAACGATTGCCCTTCCTTAGCATCAGATGTAGACATTGCAAATAGGTACCACGGAGTACGGATGTACCCTTTGAGGGTAAACTAAATGCAGTTTGTGAGACTTTCAGAAATGCTCCAAGGTGATTTAGCTCAATTCCTGCTAAAGTTAATCCCACCGTCAACAGTTACACTGGGACCAGAATAAAAGCATCTGAAAGGACTGCAATGCCAAAACTGTAATCATAAAGACCATTAATGGATTCCAATCCTGAGAAGAGAGTCAGTGATGTGTGCCTCAGTCAAATCATTCCTTTCCTCAACTGTATTTGAATGGAGGAAAATCTTCTGACTTGGTTTTTTATCTTTTTTTTTCTCTGAATGTTTTCTTGCAAAGTAGTTTACTTAGAAACTGATACCATTATTTTTGTGAGTAGCTGAGCATCCATGAAGGAGATCCATTTTCGGCTTCTACAGTTTTTATACTTGCTTGATCACCATGATATGACCCTGATATTCAGGATGCAAACACAGCAGAAAAACTAGAGATTTTGGGTCAAGTGCTTCCCAAGATGATGAAGACTGCCAGGTTTTGGCCTCAAAATACTTTGTCTCATCAAGTCAGCAACTCTACTTTGATATAACTAGCAGCCTGCCTAGGAAGATGTCCAGAACTCACCTAGCAGATGACCTGAACAACAGCTGGCCCTTGGACTGCTGCTGTCTTTGTTCTGATTTTCTGTCCCTGGTGCAGAAATAGCAATTAAACCCAAGCCAGGGTATGTCAAGGCTGTTCTGCTGCTGCTCACCAGACAAGCAGAAGCATAACAGGGCATCCATGCATAACAAAGGTTATTCTTTTTATTTTAAAATCATGTATAACCAACTAGTACTTGGATGCTCTCTTTCAGAGCATGCACTTCCTCCACTGGATATAAAGATGGAATATTATTAGCTATTTCTTCTTGAGAAATCATTTATATGTATAAATTACAGTAACACATGGACCAAACAACACCATTCAGTAAAAAAAATAAAAGCATATGCCAGAATATCCCACTATTATCAGTGCATTTAGCTTTCCCCTAATACTTTGAGTGTTGTCATTAAAACTGAAGCTACAGCAATATTTTAGCCGTCTCTGTACCAAGAAGATTTCTCTATTACTTTGTCCATGAACGTTTTCCTTGGATGATTGGTTGACAATATCTAAAGGATAATTTTAGGTCCTGAAGAATTAAACACAGGTCTATTTTTATGAGGTGGGACAGATTGGAAACAGTTTTTTCCCCTTGTTCCAATGAAATTGGAAATGAAAAGAATGTGTGTCATATGAGGGACAAGTGTCATGAAGCCCATCTGAATTATACTTCATACCCCACTTTATAGCCTAATGTTCAACTATATCCATTTTTTCTGGCAGTATTTTGCCCATCAAAAACAAGTTATTGACACTTATGTCTAGGATATAAATCAGATCCGGCAGTAAAAGTAAAGAAGGTGGTTTCAGAGAGAGTCGGTGATGGGGTAGAATAATGTATTTGGTTTTTTTCCTCTAGGATATCACTTTAATATCACCCAGAAACAATGGCAGAAAATCATTCCAATTAAATGGTCTTAAAAAATAAGATATAAAGCAAGTTCAGGTGTGCTTATTCTGTCGCGTATGTCAGAGTAGACACCACAAAACTGAACAGAAATAGTTTAAATTTAGCTGTCTTAGCATATGTGTACAAGGACTGAGAATGTGGAAATTGGATTTGCTTCACTGGAGTCAATTAAGAAGGACTCTCAACAAGGTAGGGTTGAAGTGCATTGACAGGGCACTGGGAATACTTCTGGTATTGATTGGCACTGGCTTGGGTACAAATAAAGCAAGGCATTCTGGTTTCTGACATTCAATTTCTATAACAGAGTAATTACACTAATGGATAAAATGATAATGAAAAAGGGAATGCAGAGAATAGGAGTTCTCCATGGAAAGATATTCCCTTCACATGTTAAGCTGTAGCTATGCCCTCATTATAAAAGATTTTGCTGCCTAATATACAGCTCCTAGGTGTGTTTTTTTTCCTCCTGTTACACTGACCTGTGCTTATTGCTCTGTCTCCTTAACCTCTCAGAAGTTCCTTGCTTATGAGGGCAGAGCTTAATGAGGTCAGCGGTTCCTGTCACTCTATGGAAAGGCAGCACCTCAAAGCTTTACCTTCTCCTGGTAGTCAGTGTCTTTGATGCTACTTAACAAGGGCAAAGGCTCATTCATGTCTGTTTTCCAGTTGGAGAGGATGAAACAGTTCTGCTTCCCATTAGATCACCCTTTTCCCTCTGAAGCGTGTGTGGAGATAGGAAGGACTAACAGCTACTCCTTTCCCATCCTCAAGAGTATTAGGTTGGAAAACAATGCAAATGCCTTCTTTTTTTCTGATCTCTTTGACATTTATAAGAAGTTGTTTGATGATACTAGTATTATCAGTGTGCATCTTATATTTCAGTTTTGGCCAACACAATGCACAATTTCTTCCATTAGGATTTTCCTTTAATGGTGCAACCAATGAACCCAAGTGTTCATCTCCCTGCCTTTATGTGCAGGCAAATGAAGCTGTGTAAAATCTGTGTTAAGAAGGAGGCTGTTGCAAGAAGCAAAATCAGAAGAATTTTCCCCAAAAATAATGTATCGTCTAACTTCATTAACTGTGGTGGTCTTATGTGCTGTAGCATGCCCTTTTCTATATGTCTTTCCCAGTCTTCTAATTAAAATCTTTACTACCATAATTATAAATGTGGTTTTTATTTGTCATGACATATTTATTTATGTAAGTGTCCAATCTATTAAAAAACATTTTTCATGATACCCTCTGATCCCAAGTTCCAAAGACTAATAATTTTTTTCCCTTTTAACAGATTCATCCTTTTTTATATTGGGACATTTCATAACTTTTTACCCTATCTTATACATCCATTATCTCTTGCTGTGAAAATTCTTCCAGCATGCCAGTCATTCCTGTCACCAATCACTTAAAACCCTTCTTGCACTGAGAACCACAGCCTTTTCTCTCTCATATCAACTTTTGCACAGAAACGCTATTTGCTTCAGTGCCCTGGCTCTCTCTGCTCACCCCTGGAAACAGAAAGGCTCAGAGTGACTTTTGTGACTGCACATTCCCATGAATGACAATAGGATATGATGCCCTGAACAGAACACAAACTATCATTTTCCAGTAGTGGAGGGAAGGAGCAGGTGCAAAACTAAACCCGTGATAAGATCAAGTCTGGTGATTTTATATGACATGATTGAATTAATTAGCAGCAAATGAGATTTGATGAATTTGCTACTACTATGTCTACCATCACTAATCTGCCACAGTGCTTGACAGATACCTCACAATTGTTTGTAGTTTTTTCTTAAAGCATGTGTCTAAGGTAAGGTGCTTTAGATATTCTTTAAATACTGCCAATTCCTGTTTTGAATTGAGGATCTGAGGGACATGTGCAGACTATCTACTCAAAACATCCAGCTTGGCAATGGCAAGCTGTATTGACAAAACATGTGACTACCTCCAGCAGCCCACGCCTGACTATCTATTCTGTTGCTCCAGATACTGACCTGACCCATAGGTTTCGCTTTCTGTCTTGATCTTGGACCTGCTTTGTTACCATGGCCTTGACTGGTTATTTGGACTCGGCTGAACCTGGTTATCACCATCACACATGTCTGCCCAGCTTACTCAAGTGCTGTGTGACTGTCACTCTTATTGGTAAGGCCACTTTCTCTGCCAGCCTTGCTGTCACCCTGGCTACTCTTCCCTTAAGAAGCAATGCCTCCCTTGTATTTCTTTGATATTTTATCACCAAAGGAATTACTTGCCCCAACACAGGCGCACTAGTTCATTTCAGGTGTTCCTAGGGCTGAAAGGCCAAGAGCATGCATCTTTTACTGAGCCCCAGGCAGTACAAAATCTACTCTAATTGATATTTAGGAAGAAATAGAGTCTGATCTGGACCAAACATCACACAAGGCTTTGGAAGCTCCAAGACTGCCCTCCTCATTTCCCAAATCCAAGGTTAATGTCTGAATTGCTGGGGTGGCCTTTCCACCTGGTTACAGCAGCTTCAAAGAGTGATCAGTTTCTTAGTTTCCTCACCTGCTATTCTTCATGTACTTGCAGACATACAGAAGATGGTTAGATATCTGC
The DNA here is from genome assembly GCF_017639655.2 of Falco naumanni. Taxonomy (NCBI): domain Eukaryota; kingdom Metazoa; phylum Chordata; class Aves; order Falconiformes; family Falconidae; genus Falco; species Falco naumanni. The sequence goes on from NC_054059.1 coordinate 81,534,319, forward strand.
AGTACTGAAGTATAAAGGTGAATGATACAATTAGGGAGAATGTTAAATCGTGCAAGTCATCTCTAAAGTATTAATTTGGATTGTTTTAAGGATATGGGTATTAATGGCTTACTGTCTTTGAAAGAATGATTTTCTTTCATCAAGCACAGGTGGGTCAAATATCTTTGATCAAGGAGTAATGACTTGTAAAAAGCCAAACCCAACCTCTTGTCCAGGTATTTAATAATAGTTTGGATATTCACTGAGCTTGAAGATTGGAACTAATTGTTTGAATTTATTTTCTTAGCTGTTTAATGGTTCAAGTTAGATTTTCAACAGAAGTCAGTACTGAGCTCTTTGAAGGAGTTAGCCAAGGTTAAAGTTATAAAAGTTAACCAACGTTAAAGTTATAAAACCAATGAGTTAGAAAGCCAGTGATGCTGAAAGATCAAGTTTCAGCTCCAACACCTAAGGCATATCCAAAAGTTGTAAGATGATGGAAAGACATTTACTGACTGACTTAAGTGAGCTTCAGATCATGCACCAGCTAAAGACTATCCCATTTATTTCTGCAATTATTTTCTCTGCACACTGTGCAGTTGTGGAACGCTTTCTTTCTGTTAGCATCTCCTACAAACATTCTTCTTATCGGCCTAATATCTGCCATCTTCTAGGCACAAGGAAAACAGACTTGTTTCCCTATAAACTCTTATCAGTGCATTCCTACATTTGTCACGGTTAACCTTTTTCACAATTTTCCAAAGCATGGTAGTCAGGCATGTGAGCTGAAGAGCTCCTTTTGCATAGAGGCTTTATACTGGCCTTGCTGCTGGGCTTGAGCTGAAGCCAGTTGAAGTCAACACTCCAATGACACCAAGGAGTTTCAGATCAAAACCTGGAAAACAAGAATAAACAAACATCAGTGAGAATGCAACGATCAAGGTGATAAGGCTGGGAATAAACAGTGGTATCTCTTTTCTTTTGTGTGTATTGTGGGAATAGCAAGAGATTGACCAGCTGGATACAGAGAAAATGAAAAGACAGTGAGGGTGAAGCAAGGGAGGACAGAAGTAAAAAGAAGGAGGGAAGAAAAACAGATATGGAAAGTAAGATAATAGCATGAGAATAGAATCTGGAAACTGAAAGAGCAGGAAAAGACTGGGGAAGGCCAAAGCAAAAAGATAATGATCGTTGGAGTACTAAAAATACCTTTATGTGACATAGTGGGTGGCTTCATCCGACCACTGTCACAGGTAGCATACATTTGAGGTACCAGTACAGATTTCCTTTACAGAAAAAGAGACCAAAAAATATCTCCTTGATGTGATTTGTTTCATGCTAGAGTAAGGATCTTCTATAGGTCAGGCATTTATGTCCTTTTCCAGTGGCTGTAAAGTGGCTTTGAGTTAGCCTTAAGGAGGACATTCATGCCACAAATCCCTAAAGTTAGATGTCATATTGTTCATTTATCTACTTGCATTATTTATATTAAGCTTTTGAAATGTTGGAAACACAGGTAAAATATCAAGGATATTTGAATACCTTTTAATTTAATTTAATTAATTTTATTTTATTTATTTATTTAATGATACCGGTAGCACCATCCTATGTGTTTTGAGCTGTGTAGATTTCTCTTCTCACTTTGGTCTAGGGGTGCTGTGTATGAAGTCCAGAGGCTCCAGTGATCACTGTGCTCAAGCAATCACACTGGAATGAAGAATCCTCATGGGTTTGGCTTTGGCTTGTGGATAAAGCAGGACGGGTGGCCAGAGGATAGATTTAAGGTCCCACTGCACCCCACATGAGCTACTGTGTGCTTTTCCCGCTCATCTATGAATACAGCAGGATGTGTACACCAGAGAAAGAAAATTACTATTCACATCAAAGAGCAGTTTTGGCCCAAGAACAATCGGGTGTAGAATGCCCATGAGTATATTTATCACAGAAATTTGAAGTAGGCTAGAAAAACATCAGAAGAGGAAGGTTTTGAACAGCCCTGAAGTACAAGTACTGGGAGCAGAAAAACACTCGCAAAGCCTAATTATTTTTCAGATGGAACTTGGTATATGTATTATAGGGATCATAACATGTTTCTGTAATAAATGGGGAAGAAGCTTGGAGAACCAGGATATGTCTTCCAGTTCGGTATTAGATTCATACCTATCTGTCTTTGGAGAGAAAGGTAAGACCTCTTTGGTTTCCAAGGGAGGCAGTGTAACTTCCAGGAGCAAGATGAGACCAATTGTGTGAATGTTATTTGCAATAATTTTTCCTCTCCTGTTTCCCCAATGGAGATGTCTGCATTTCAGATCCCAGGGAAAAAAAAGGAAAAAAAAATAAAAAAGAAAAAAACACCCCTGTCTCTACCCAATGGGGAGCTCCCTCATTCTCTCTTCTGATGTTTGGTTGCTAATTTGCACTTTTCATACACCCAGAAGCAAATGCCTGTCTGACACAAAATAAAACAAGATGCTTCAAGTGCTCTTTGGTTCTTTAGGAAGAAAATAATTTCTGTAAATAAAATGTACTCACCAAACAACCCACCAATGCCCACTGACATTCTCCGTGGTGTGTCTGACAGAGGCAAAATGTAGCACAATGCAGAACAAAGAGAAATTTTATATGCCTATCAGAAATTCTTAAAAGTCTTTTTTCTTTTCTTTTTTTTCTGGGAAATTATCATAGCTCTAATTTAAAAAAAAAAAAAAAAGCCCATGCAAATGCTGAACAACTATTAATTGTAAAGGCGGAGAAAGGAGGGGCTGAAAATAAAATACCTTTTTCCCTTGTATTTCTTGAAATAAATAAAAATAGGTTTTCCTTTTGAATTAATTTGCGTTCTTACTCTTCATTCTTTCTTCCCAGTTACAGAATTATTCTTCATTTGACAGATAGTAGCCTGAGATAATTTTGGATGTTGTTTTGGGGATTTTTTTAATAGCAGTTTGGAATCTTTGTTTTCAGAGAAGAGGCCCACTAGGCACAATTTGGGACTTGTTATTAAAGACAAACTAACATCCCCCAAAGATTTTCAAGCACTTCATGCCAGAATGTGATATTTTAAAGCATTTCCCATTTCACATAATTGGATGCACGTGGCTTAGCAAGAGAAAGACAGTTTCAGCAAATACAAGAATTAATGCAATTTATTCGAGATGGTCTCACAGGAGAAATATAGATTTTATGCATAAATCTGAGGAAGATAAAAAATGTTGAAATCAGTTAGGACTTTTGCATATTGCTTCAAGACCACTGACCTAAGCTAAGGTGGTTATTATAGACAAGGATGGAATTTAGAAAAAGTTGTCAAATTAGTATTCATCTTGGATCCCAAAATGAGCACAATTATCATCACTGGGAATATGAGTTCCATCCTTATACTTTCTTGGGATGCTTAGTCAAATAATTAGTAAAACTATTTCTAATGTTTGCATAATAATGAAGAAATATTCATATTCCAGGGGAAAAAAAAACCACAACTGAAATGTCAAAATTCAGCCCTATAAAATAAATTACATCCATTTAAGGCATGTTATTCTGCTATTTGTTATATTCATTTCATATTTAAAACCTCTGTCTCACAACTATTTGACACAAATGTTGAGGCCTCTAGAAAAAGAAAAGGAAGTTGCTTAGACATGTAATAGTCATTCTCTGTATTTATACATCCCAATCACTGCATCAAAGGAGCATTTCCTGCGTATTTTTTGTTCTCTCCCTTGAAAAATTCTGCAGGACAATGAAGTAGGATTATCTTCTTTTTTAAACAGGGGAAAACAGAAGCATGAATTATATAGATATAGAATGCTGTTGTTAATGCCAGTAACAGTTTCACTATTTATTTCAAGAGAACCAGCACGCCTTCCTTTTTTACAATCAATTATAAAAGTCCAAAGATATACTAGCGTTTTGACATTTTGAGTAAAAAGCAAGTATTTCAGCCACACAAACATTTCTCTTTTGATGCTGTGAGATATGGTTAGCCTATATTACATGACGGCTGTTCCAGCTGAAAAGAATTAGGTTATTTCTTTTTCAAATATTGAACCTATTTCAAAAAGGGTTAATTGCCTATGAAAAACTATGCCTTCTGTTGACCTGTGTACAAAACTCTGAGGCACTGATGTGGACATGTTGTGGTGGTTTAAAACCTGACATTTTAACTCACTTCCAACTACAGGTTAGATAACAGAAGATTTTGTGATTTATTTTATATCTGTCATCATTTCTCTTAAGTTCTTTTGCTAATAAGATAGTGGTAACAAGGGATTTCTCACTAGTCCAGAGAGAGTTTTAAACACTTTCTCCTGAGAGCTTTTTCTGTTCCTTGTGGCATATTTCTCATCTGGATTTTAATCCAAGTTACGTCATTTTCAATCTACAGGGCTTGAATTTAGTCTTGTTCATTGTAAGGGGGAAGAGAGAAGCCATTCACTGATGAAATTCAGAAAAGGAGAGGACCTCAGACAGTGAAGCAGAAGAGACACTGTTTTCATGCGGGTCTCCTAAGGATGTGCAGAACTGCAAACCAGAGTCACTGAATAAACGTTTCTAATGTCTCCTCAACTCACATAAAGAGATATATTCCTCTTGTTTTGCATTTGAGGGGGGAGGAGACCTGGAGTCTTTAGGTGTTATCAGGTTATATCTATATCAGTGTAAGCAAAAAGTTTTGTCAATGAAAAAGATCTCGAGAAAATAGCATACTTCCAGCAGACAGCTGTAACAAAATGCCCCAATAACATAGGAGCAAGAAAAACTGTTTCTACATACATACAAATATACATATAAAAATTTTAATGTATATCCCAGCACACTGTAAACTGTAAAAATGTACACACTGTAAAAGATCCTGTTCTCCTTCGACTCCTTCTCCCCACCATTTCTTCAGTTCCATGCTTGTTCCTCTCCTGCTCCCTCCCCAAAAAAACCCCGCCACCCTCCTCTGGCTGGCAATTACTGGGGTAGGTAAAAGGCAGCACATGCAATGATATTTTCCATTTCCAGTTAAAAGCATGCTAGCTGGGCAGGAACGAGTCTAAGCAGACTAGATAGCTGCTGAACTCCCATTAAAATGTTCTCTGTAAATGGAGTGTTCATTTAGGTGTTTCTCCTTCAGCAAACAGCCAGTTTTCATGACATTTGTAATGACCATACATTTTTGAGAAGGATGTGTTTCTGCCCTTCTGGTCAAAATTGGCTGATGAACTCAAACTATTGGGCAGAGAGAGGGGTTCAAGTGGGAGTGAGGTTTGGATAGGCAGACAAATAGGAAAGCGTGATCCTCTCAAACTCTTCTCTTTATAAAACACATAAAACCCGAAGATACCGTAAGAATCATAATATTAACAAAAAAAAATAAGGAAAATTGGGATACTGCTTAACAAAATGGCTTTACAGTAATACAAAGAGGAGGTACTTGTATGTTTCAGCCCTACACAGCACATTTAGATCCAAATGAATGTCTTAAATTCCCCTGTTAGCAGAGCTTTCATGACTGAATGGGCAAATTTCACCTGATGCAAACATTTACATGAGCAAAAGTGTCTAGATTTACTATAAAATCTAAAAAGAGTACAACACATAACACTTGGTGTTTTCATGTCCTTGTTTATGCTGGCAGGACTTTCAGATTTTGAAGTGTTCACTCAGCAGCCATATTTTTAGTGTTTACTTATTATATACATATACAGAAACATACAGTTTCTTAATGTTCGCTTTTCTCCAACACAGACACAAATGTATTAAAAAGTACAGATAAAAAAAAAAAATCACATTCATGTTTATTATGTAGAAACCTGCATGGACATGAATCCTCAGTCATTTCATAGCATTCCTGACACTTGACTCCCTACTTGGATTATGAGATTCTTCAGTAGACAGAAATAAATAACTGGTCTCTTTTAAGAACAAAGGGTGAAGTGAATATATTTAAAAGCTGCACTGTGTTTTGATGTTATTATAGCAATCAAAGTCAGAAAATCACAGTAACCAAGTAATAAAGAATGACTTCAAAGCCTAAACAGTCTAATGATGATATGACAACTGCAGCAGTTCATCTGTATTTATGCAATTTATATTATATACACATATATATTTATATTATACACAAAAATGTATAATCCATGGCTGTGTGATTAAAAATCAGAAGACGACATCAAGACATAAACACTAACCTACATTTGGTGTTATGCTACATGAAAGATATGTGTGTGAGTGTATATAGAGACATATATATGTAATTATAGATCTGTAGGTCTATAATATCAGTGTGTTGTTGGGAATAGATCTTCTTCCCTCATCACGACCCTTACTCTTCTGAGTTTTTATAGCCATGAGTCATTTCTTAGCCTTGCAATCTGTTACTGAAGGCCCTGGAAGTCCAGTCGGAATCTCATTCAAACATTGGCAAGATGTTTGAGATTTGTGCTGGGCTGGAAAAACAGGGATTCTGGAATCTTTAGCAGCTGGTTGCCAGCTTCACCTTCTTTGTAACTGACGGGATAAACCTCCTCAGCATTTCAGCTTTAAGATAAGCATATATCACTTCAGTGTATTTGTTTACCTGCAGCCATAAAGCCTGACATTGGTAGTAGATTCATCCAATGCTAATATTACTGCTACCAAATGATTTCCCGTGGATAATGAATGATTATTTTATTTTTCTTTATTGTGAAAGACTGTGAATATTTATGAGTTTACATGAATTTACAACAATAAAAGGAAAATTTCCAAAACCTGGAAAGCAATAGAGTCTCTGTCATTAAAAGTGTTCCCTGATTATTGACGTCTCATTTCTGAATTGTGCCGTTTCCTGCAACCAGTTTCATTCCAGGATGCTGAGCCTTGAATTAGTTGGAAGATTTGCAGGTCACAATGACCCCAAAGGCAGAAGTTGGATCATACATTGGCTCCATCAGCAAACCCAGGTGGTGCTGTTCTCCCAGTGCATACCTACACCATAGAGTAATCACTCATGCAGTTGTTCTTATCCAGAAGCTTGTGAGATTGCTCAGCAAACTTACCAATATCCATCTGATAAAACTGAGATACCAGCTTGAACTAATGTAAAGGTTAGGGTAGATGAAGTGGAGGAATGAATTGATGGACATGGTTTAAAAAGACTTGCATATCAAAGGGTCAAAATAATGTTTCTCAACACATCTGTGTCCCTCAGACTGAGATTCACATAATAAGACAAACCGTCTTTCTATCAGATATTCCACATAGAAAAGTTAAAAGCAATAAGAACTGTGCGAGAGTGTTCTCCTAGCAGACTGTACAAAAGTGGGGATGGCAGAGCCGTGCTTTTTCCCAAGATGACATGTGACAGTGCAAGACAGGCATGGGGAAATGCAGAGTAAAAATTGCCCCTGTATAAAAACCTGGTTTGATTGCTGATGTGTCACTCCAGATGTATTACTAATTTATTTTCCTATTAATTGAAGGCAAAGCACTGACAGCTTTTCACTATTAGTTCAATCATTGTTTTATTAAATTAATAGTAATTAAGTACTTTCCAGATTTCTGATGACTGTTAGACCCAGATATCTCTGACAGGTCATTAGTTGTAGAGAAATATGGTCAGGCACTAATATTAAGCAATAAGATTGCTTATTCATACACTGCAGAGGTTAAAATTAATAATCATGCTAAATTGAATCTCATGAATCATTCATAGAGAAAAATCCAAAAAATTTTGCTATGGTTACCAGAAAAGATGTATTTTTAAGAAACAAGGGCCAAATTACCCTTTGCTTCACCTGGGTGTAATCATCAGGGGTAGCGCTATGTGCTGGCAGGCAGAAGCAGAGGCTTGGGAAAAAGTGAACGCTGAAAGAAATCTGGGATGAGAGTAAGCAGGAAAATTGTTACAGGTTTGCCACGTGCTAGAGCAGAAAATAAATAAATACCGTAGACCAGTGTGATTTTGGGAGGCATTAAATCAAAGAGCCAGAGGAGATTAGTATGCTGCTATTAAGTACTCACAAGAACACACCTGAGACACCTGCTTGAGGCCTGCACTACTTAGAAAAAAAAAATAGCAAAGCCAAGAAAAATGAGAGTAGAAAGGATTATTAGGAACTGGAGAAAAAGCAGTTATTTGGAGATCATGTAATTATGGAGTAATGCAGAAGACAGGCATTTTTAAAGAGGTGTTATTTTCCTGAATAAAATCAGTTCTTGGTTTATCAGTACTGTCTACAACGGTGCGCACGTGGGCTGCACGTTGCCTCAGCTGTCTCCAAGGGAAGATGAGCCCTTAGAGAAAAGGAAAAGAAATAGCAGCATGGCACCACATCTACACAAAGAAGTTGCAATTCTATTCCAAAATCTTACTGGTGACTCCCTGAGCTTCTCTCTGCTGTATTTTTCCTCTATGTAAATTAGGCATAGTTGTAGTTGTCTTTCTACAGCATCCTGGGAGCTGTGGCCTAAACACAGCAACTGGGCTTGTGAACTGGATCAGTGGAGGCCAACCTGTTTCTCAGGTATCACTTCACTGCATCTATGGCATCCGACCATTCCTGGGCTCATGGTGGCACAAAGGCTGCAGACTCACATATTCCTTCCCCATGGAAGAAGGTGATCAAACAAGAATTATTGAAAGCCTCGTTGGGCCAGAGATTGCTCAGCCCAGCCCTGTTCTGCAACAGTGCTATGGCACTCTGGGGAATTCATCACCATCTCCTGCTTGCGAGGTCTCTCTTCCCATCTTATTGAGAAATTCTAGCTCTGAGCTGCACAAAGGTGTTGGTGGAAGGCTCTGAAGTTCAAAATACTGATGAATGGCTGAGTTAGGTGGAAACATGAATAAAATAACTACATACAATATTTAAGGGCCATCAGAAGAAAGGATATTTAGGAGGGAGAGGAAAAACAGATGACTAGGTTACCAAAGAAAACTTAAACATGGGTGAGTCATTTGGTGGAAAGTGCTTGGCTTAATAAAAAATTGATGCATTTTTAATTGGGGGGGGGGGAACTTTTGAAAACACAACTGTCAGGCATTCCTTGTATTTTCAGTGGTACTAAGAAGAAAAATCTCACTTTGTCTTCGAGAAGAGCTCAGAAGTCAGACAGCTGTAGTCCTGCACCGGTGTCTACATGAAGCACCTGATGTTAAGGAGGTGACCTGAGCATTGCCTTGCCTTTCATGGGCAAGAAGGCTGATGCATGCAGTTCAGTATTTCAGAGACGGGCAATACCAGCCTATGCTTCTTTGTCCCCAGTGAAACCAATTGCAACACTTCCCCATTCAGAAACAAATGGCACAACACCTGGGTGGGTTGCAAAAGCATTTTCTAAATACTGCTGTCACCATGCCTTCACTATTCATTTGTGTATTAAGCTCCTAATTTTGAGTGCTAGCAAGAGGTTTCTCAAAGTTCACATAGTGTAATTGTTACCTAAGGCTGGGAGATTCTGCTCTGCTTTCTAGGTTATTTAGTTGCAGATAATTTATGAGACTGCTGAGGAGGTTGAAAAATTATTTCACCTCTCAGTTGTTCAAGCTTGCACTGGTTTTACAACAGATGGAAGAGAATTTAGCAGTTACGAGTGTCTGCTTCATGCCGGCTGGCTGCCTCCCATCACTCAGTGAAGACAAAAGCCAGAAGGCTGGAGAGGAGCTTCGATGGTTTTTACAGTGTCGGAGCTGATTTGACAGATAGATGTATCAATAGTTTTAAAGCATAAAAGTGGTTCTTTGTTTCAGTGCTTTGTCTGCTTTTCTTAATAATATCAGGTAGCATTAGTGAAGCTGCATGGGGTATCACAGGTTTACACAGACCTACAGTAAATGAGCTAAACAGGAAACACGTTTTTGGAGCTAACTGTGTAAGACAAATCGACATCAGTTCCTAGATGTGCCAGAGACCCCTTATCTCATTTTGGATATTTTTTCTTAGCACCTACCATTTTAATGATGTAGGAATTCCAAGTAGATGGCCCATGAATAGGACTGCACAGAAGTACATACACTGTCATTAGAGAGTGTTGGGGGTCATAGTTGTAAGTCATAGTCAACTGGATCTGGGTTTTAGCCCCTTCTCTGGTGAATAACTTCTGACACCGGGCAAGTCACCTAGGACCCAACATGCTTTGGTCTACATTTCTGTGCGTTTGTCTCAAATTGATCCTCACTGTCCTTATGCACCATACGAAGCATGATATGAATATGACTATGGTATAAAATCAAAGGGTTTCATGCTATAGCTGAACCCACCTTACAACTGATCCTGCTAAAGGGGGAGATCTGCCCTCAGCCTCCTGTTGCTGTCAGCCACATAGTTGTGCCATTTCTTTGTGTCATTTCTGGCATTTATCTGAGCCCTCATTCAATGTGAATACAATGATTACTGTTAGATTTTGGAATTTGGAGAGAGGTTCTTTTATTTTTTGTTAGGGTTAATTTTCTAAGCTTTAGCTTCTAGAGGTGATTCATGGAGGGAAGGAAGGGTATCAGGAGAGTGGCACACACAATGCAAGGGAAGCATTTAGCCAGAGGCAGGAGTTAAAGGAAGGAGAAGATGTGATTGGCACTATTGATATAACTGTCTTACCTATATGAAAACTCTCAATTATCTGATTCAGGAGCTTAGTCAGCAAAATGATGACATACCAGCACCTTCCGAAGAGGTGATCTGGATCTCAGATGGGCAAGATCTTCTTTTCCTCACTGACTTGAAGTCAGCCTGCTTGTTTAGCCAAGATTATTAGCTTCTGGAAAACTAAAATAAAATGAGTTGAACCCTAAACCGAGCACTTCATTTGAAAGCCTGAAATTTGGTGGGATCTGGGCTCTTGCCACAAATGGAAACTCACAAGGAGAGTGGAAGCTGGTAACAAAAAGGCGTTATTGTCTGCCTCCAGGAATTTTTGTGAAAGCAGTTGCATTATGAGTAGACAGTAAAATCTATTTTTGGAGTGAGACTCGTGTCTGTATCCTCAGTGATTATACACTAAACTGCTGATAAGATAAAAATTCTGCTTTACCTTGTGAGAGAAAAAAAAATTAAAATAAAAGCTTAATTGCCTCTAAGGAGCCTTTCAGGTAAGCTAGGCTAGGGAACACATTGGGAAGGCACTGGGTTTAGATATAATTAGGGTTTCTAATCGCTTGGTGGCATCAGACCCTAGGGAATGTTGTGCCAACACACATATTTAAAGGACTTCAGGCATCTTTAGAGCAAGGACAAAATTGGACAGGGCTCATGTAAATGTCAATAACATCAGAATATTGAATACAAGAGATTATAGAGGCACTTGAGTGTTCAAATTCTTTTGGAACTAACTTTTAGCCTTTTCGTGCCAGAATTCACCATCTGCAAAATGGCTAAATGTTGTCTTCCCATGATGAAAGAGAGCTGAATACCACAATGACAGCAAATTCCAGACCCTTCTGTAATAAGGAGTGGGAGAGGAAGAAATGAAAAGCTTTTATCTACCAATTTACCTGTCTAACAGCTGCATTTTCATAAGTGGTCAGAATCTGCTCTTTCCTTTATGATATCTGAGAATCCCCTCTCTGCTGAGCTCTTGCAAAAGCTGTCTCCTTAATGTTTCCATATCCTATTCCCCCATTTGTAAAATACAGATTGTAAAACTTATTTTGTCTGGCTGAGCTGATCAGCTGGAAAGCACTTCAGGGCAGGGACCATCTTTTACCATAGAAAAGTATTGTATATGAAAGGTAATAAAAAAGTATCCATCCAAATTGTTTTTAACCTAAAATTGTGTTTTCAACAGAGGAGATGGGAATACAAATAAATTACTATACATTGATAATGTAAAACTTGCCCAACATCCCCTTGAGGCTCAGTTCTATGGTTACTTGATGTGAGATAGGTTAAGTTATGTATTGTCGTTTCTGCTACTCAGTTTCTCCGTTGCATTTAACGAGTATGTAAAAAGCCTCCTCTTGGTGCCATTGTGAAGCTTCATCCCTGTATGCGAAACACCTTGAGCTCCTCTAAGAGTGGCTGAAAAACTTGATTATTCTGACATGCAAGCAATAAAAAGTTGGGGAGTAGGAATCTCCATCTCTCCCTTTAAACACATTTGACTTACAAGCTCTATAACTTTCAAACAAGATTAGCATTATCAATAAATCACTGGGTTCACAGATGAGAAGCACGACAGAATGCCTTGTTGCCGAGGCATGTATAATGACAATAGGTGCCTTAGCAACAGTTATAACTGCGCTGCAACAGATTGTGCCCTAGAGCAGAAAATATCCTGCACACAAGAGGTTATTCAGGTACAGAAAAAAATTAAAAACTTTAGTTATCACTGTTAACGTTTTCAGGGTAGAGAGATAAAGGGAGCAGGAGTGGGAAGGGTGGGACTGGGGGAAGGGGAAAAGGAGTGGGAAGAAATTGCAAAACTCTCAAGTTTTAAGACAGCTCAACCAGCTGTCGGGTAGCCAGGCAGAACAAAGAAGCGCACGTTTTGGGAGAAAAGTATCTCTGTTCATAACCACAAGGGTATCTGTGGGTTCAGTGCTCTCACACACCGCAGAGTCCTGATGACACGTATCTTGTCCTACGAGTCCCGAGCTCAATTTTCTGACAGCTCACTCTCCTTTCCTCACACATCCTCCCTGTGTCCCAGGGCATACCTGGTTCTCTGGCTTGCCTCATCCAAAATCAGTAAGAACCTCATCATCTGTGTGCCAGGCATGCTCTGAAAGGCTGATTTGCCACCAGTTTTCCTGGTGTGGCTCCAGGGAGCAATACAGGAGGAAAAGAGGAGAGAAAAAGAGAAGAAAACTAAAACTTCAGAAACACTCAGGTAGTTATTCATATATAACACTACCAGCTCACAAATAGGCCTCAGAAGGTAGACAGACTCTTGAGAAACATTTAATAAAGGGAGATTAACATGTATCAACAAAAGATGATGGCATTTCAGTTCAAATTAGGAGCTGGTACCAGTAAATGGCCAGGGCTGGAATCAGTGGCCAGGGCTGCAGGAGGCTCTGGAGGATGAAGGTGGGCAACACAACATGGGCTGTGGGATGTCACAGAATCATAGAACCATCTAGGTTGGAAAAGACCTTTCAGACCAAGTCCAACCATTAACCTAGCACAGCCAAGTCCACCACTAAGCCATGTCCCTAAGGGCCACATCTACACATCTGTTAAATATCTGCAGGGATGGTGTCTCGATCACTTCCCAGCTGTCCTTTCTAGTTCGGCTGCCCAATTCACTTTAAAGGTAATTATGGTGCAGTAGGATGATAATTAGTACCTGTACATTCGAAGCAGATCTTCCTTCCCAGTCCTGTAGGTGTTCACTGGGTTCAGAGCTGGATCTCAAGTGACTTCTGTCTTAAGGACCATTTTCTTTCTATGTTTTGATGGAACCCAGACAACATACTTTTATACCCCTGTTAAAGCAGAATTAACAGCAGTTGCAGAAGGGTAAATCTCCTTGAAATGCATTGTTACTGTGTTCTAGCACATTGGTGGTTTTGTTTTTGGGTTTTTTTTTGTTTGTTTGTTTGTTTGTTTTTTATTTTTATTTTCCAGGAGAGGAAATAGAGCTATCTCTAATTAGCTACAACGCATAGTTTGTCCAAGACTTTGCTTTACCTGAGATTTCTAGAGGTATCTACCTAGATACCAAACAAGAAAAAAGGGGTTGCTTTGTACGGCCTAAATGTTGGGGTGCCCCACTGCTTGAATTACTGACCCACATGAGCTCAGCTTCTATGAATCAGGGTCCCATTCCTTGGTTTCTCCTTTTTTTGCAGAAAGTTGCTTCACATGGATTATTCCTAGGCTTGTTCATCTGTTTCCTGCCTCTGTGACTTCAGTGAATATAATGTTCAAGCTCAGCATCAGTTTTGCAGACTATCACCAGGTTTATGTTTCATACTTTTTTCAGGGATTTAGCACCAAAATGGGGCAGGAGGAGATTGTCCCTACCTCAATTTAAGCCTGAGAAGAGGGAAAATGGTTCAAACAACCTCATCTTCTAAAATGTTTCTGGGGTGGTGCAATGGCACATGTCCTTCCTGTGTTTGCAGTTGTCTGTGAAGAGCCAAGTCCCAGCTTGCTGCTCCAGCCAGGCAGCATCACTGCTCAGGGATGAATTTCTTTTGTGAGGTGATGATACAGATCTGGGTATCACTGGCATCATAACAATAATAATAGCCTCCACCAGACTGCTGTATTAATTCTTCAAGTGGCATCACACAAATAAAGAGCAAAGCTAACACAGATAACTCCTCTGGGACACTGGACCCTCAGGGCAGATGAGAAATTGCCCTCATCTCTGCTTCGGCATCCTACGTGTCCTGCTGTCCGCAGCTCTGCACTGTTTCAAGCTGTTTTCTTATTACACGTCACGGCAGGAAGAGCAGCTGGAATTGATGGAGATGGCTGAATGTACCAGGAGAGAATCAACACAAATATGAGGTCTGTAGCTTGGTTTTGGATTGCAGCTTTTCCTGACTAATGCCTGGAACAGAAAGGAAATCCCAAAATACTGTCAGCACAAACGGTAACTGCTCCGCAAGCCATATCAGCCTTCAAAACCAGAATTGCTGCACTGCTCGTGTGGTGAATCGATGTGGTATTTTTCAAAGCTGGAGCAAATTGTGGGCAGCTTCCCTTAGGACTGCTATTACAAGTACTTTCATTTGGGAACAGGTTTTGGAGAAAACACTTCAAACTTGGAAACAGTCTTTCTCTTCATCCCCTCCAGCTAGCCCGAGCAGGGGCCACAGCTGGCCCCTTTGCCTCCCTCTATCCCCCTGCCGCAGCTGCAGTGGGTTAAAGACCTACTGCAGAGCCCAGTGAAGACAACAGGTCTGCCACAGACCTTCATGGCTTTTAGAGCAGACTGAAGGCCCTGAATCACTCTTTAAAAATAATTGGTAACATGTTGCATGGGCACCTTTTAAATGAGAAGAGTCTTTAGCTTGATCACATAAGAGAAGCCACGGGGACACTGCGGAAGTTGTAGGTCAGTATTTGCATGCACAGGTGGAGCAGGTACTTACTCTATACTGTGCAATGGGTACAAGACAAATACCCTGTTTTACTCCATCAACAAAGTGGCATTATGCACATTTGAGTAATATTTCTTTTCATCATGGAAGTATTTTCCAAAGATAAAGGCTTTCATCCGTCAAAAGGCTTTCCTACTAACAAGGATCAAAAGTTCCTACCTTAAGTAACTATGTGTATTTCTAGAGCAATAACACATCAAAAATTGTTCCAAAGCGTTTTCAAACAGTTTTAAACAAAGTGACTGTGAAAAAATAAATTATTAGGTCAGTATTAACAGTCAAAGCTGTAACATTTAATTGAATAGCTCTACAGCGGAGATGGCTGGGGGTTAAAAGGGTGAAGCCCATCTGGAAATTGTCCCCGCTGAAAAGACTTGGTTTTAGAATGAAAGCTGGCTTTAGATTTGACTGAGTTATCAGCTTTAAAATAAGCAGAGAGGGTCAGAATCTGAATTTGCCTTGTTTTCCTCTAGTTATTTGCATAAAAATTTCCACTTGCTTCCACCTGCTCATTTCACTGCCTTTTCATCAAGCTGAAATAGGAGCTCATAGACCCCTAATTACATATAATAGTATCATAAGATTTTCATTTATATTTTGTTGTTGTTGTTGTTATTTGGTTCTTCCAGCTGTAAATCATTACCAAGTTAAACCAGCATCTGTTCCATTTACTACTTTAAAAATAGACTATTTTTAAATTAGCAACATCTAAGTTTGTCTTTCTGGGAAGAGTTATTTTTTTGTTCATTTGTTTGTAGGAAACCAAGATTCTTAAGTAATCACTTGATTTCAAGAGCTGAGCCTTTAAGGAAAAATATCAGCATTGTAAATTAATGGTAATACTAAGGCAATTGATTACCTTCGCTAAAAACTGCAATCTGAATCAAAACCTACGGATCGGTGCATACAGAAAAATATAGACTGCAGACTCTGCTTATTTTTTTACACTTTTGGGCAACACCTGGCCATTGGACTAGCCCTGTAGACTACTCTAAAAGCAAAACACTAACCACTGAAAAGATGGGTTGATTAGGACATACAAGAAGAGCACTAGGTAGACTCTTCCCCAGGAAGCTGGTGTTTATAAAATCCCAAAGTCCTTCTTTTTTCAGGCCAGATTATGCTCCTCTTGGATTATTTTTTTTTCTCCTGGTGTTAGTAGTCCTACAGGAATTTACTGAGTTGACTGTTCTGAAGGGTTGTTGTTGGTTGTTTTTTTTTTCCCAGAAAACTTATAACTTAATCAAATCAAAACACATTTTCATTTGGTCCTTTAGAAAGGTTTCTTCAATGTGTTTTCCATGCCAAATTCAGCCTCTAGCCACTTCTCTCTAGAACTGTTTAATTAAGCATTTCAGGGTTGGTGGTTTTGGGTGGTTTTTTAATTACATGAAAAAGTTTTTCTCTTCTATTTTTTTTCCTGAATCTACTCCACACCAAACCAGTAGAATATTTTCACAGTAAACTCTCCAGAAATCGGGCACATAGCAAGCAAAGCCACTTTCAGTTTACATCAACAGAGATTTATTTTTCTCTCCAAGAGGGAAACACTGTTTAGTTATGAGGTTCTGCAAAATAAATTACTTAACAGTGATCCAGGTTATCCATTTGCGTAATCTGGCAGTACTCTATTAGTAGTGTGAAGCTGTGCCAATTTATAGTAATTAGTGAGTTAGACAGTATGGCATTGCATTAAGAAAAGTTACACAGTTGTCGGTAAGGTGCAGTAAAAATGCATCCCATAGAATAGTTGTTTACCATTTGATGTTTTCATCAGCTACTAGTGCTCTGAATTTCAAACTAGACCTGAAAAGAGTAACTTGAGTTGTTGTTTGTTATGTATTCATTTTCACTTCCCTAAGTTTAGACTTAAATATTAATGAAGGAAAGATTAAAAAAAATAAAAGCAAATCCCATAAACCCCCTCCAGCCATGCTGTGGGAATCCATCATTTTCTAGCTAGTGGCGATACAAATAATGTAATGTCTTTTTCCTCCTCATTCTTAAGGATAGTTAGAGATACCTGAACTACCTGGAAAATAAGTAAATAAAAACAATGCAATATTCAGCTGCTTGTGTATTCCTGGCACACGGATGGAACACATTTCCTCCTGATTAGTACAGCCAGGGTTGTCTGTCATCTCTGCCAAGCTCCAGCTCCAGTGCTCAGCTCTGAAAACATTCCCTTTTGATGCTTCTTTGGCCATAACTCAATCTTTCTAGTAGCAACAAGAGCTGGATAAAGGAATGTTTTTCAGTTTGCTGCTGAAATAACAAGCCTGAGGAAAAGTATTAGGCTGTGTTGAAGTGAAAAAGAAATTTTGCGTTGGATTTAAAATGATGATTTAACCCAAGTCTATTTTGGTTAGCTAGTTTTGTTTCTATCTTTCTTTTAGACTTAGTTTTCTTTTGTAGGTGGATGTTTTCAATGAAATACTGCTTCAATTTTATTTTGAAAATACTGAAGCATCTTTCTGCTTTTCCAAAATGAAGCATATCATTAAAAAGTCCATTGAATACTTCTTTTATATTTAGCATTCATCTCAATTTGTGGGGCAGGAGGTGGTCCTTTTTTATCTGTGTGTTAGATTTTGTCCCAAAATACACACTCAGTGGATGCTGGATTTGAAAACCTGATTCAGTCACAAGTCAAGTCACAATTTTTATTGAATATACTCACTCACAATCTTGGCAGATAAATGTAGGGCTCAGGGCTGCAATTCAGCAGGTTTTAAAAGCAGCCATTAGAAAGTGTCAGAGGGCCTGGTTTCAGCTGCGATAAATTAATATGGGTAGCATGCTGGTTGAGATGAACTAATAACAGAGGTTGCTGAATAAATCCCAGCATATGGTTTAAAGGAAACAAAGAAAGAGAAGCACTTCCAAGGAAGACTTATCCCACCCTCAATAGCTGGGTTTGAATACTGTTTTGGTTGTCTTCGAATTTGACTTATCTTCACTGCCTGTGCTTAGGACAAATGAAGGAATTTAAGAACCTGCAGTGGTCTGGGAAAAAAAAACCAGAAGGATGAAAGTCTGAAGCCCGGTGATTCCATATTACAAACCCCAGCTAAAACAGGTTATGACCAGACTTACTTCTGCTGAGTTTCTGGGTATGTGAAGGAAGTAAAAACAAAAACAGGTCAAAAAGCCCTGGGTTAGCCTATGGATCCCTTTCGATTAGCCATTTCATGTTGTTCTGGCTTTAATTCATCTTGCCTTTCAGATTAGATGAAGCTGCAGCAGGGCTCAGCTCTTTCAGACTGCAATGGATGAGCTGAGTGCTGCAGCTGATGCCAGATTTATGGTCGCTAACAATGTTATTTCTTATCCGAAGTGGTCTCCATTTCACCTCTGTTAAGCCCTTTAAAGCTAAAAGCTAGATTAAACACTAAAGTGGGTACCTATTCTGCAGACACCAGGAGGAGGTCATCTCATGATTCCCCCTGTTGTAAACTATGTGTTCACAAGTGGTGGGATGAATTACTCTGGAAATGTTTGTCTCTCTTCACTGACTATGGAGATTGCTTAGAAAGCTTGTACAGATTAACTTTGAGATAAGCAAAACTGAGTAAAATGACTCCCATCATGCTTTCTTCCTCATGCTAACTGGAATTTGAGGTACCCTGACACAAGAAAAAAAAAAAAAAGAACTTAATATGCAAAGGAAATAATCTGTTAATCTGTCTAAGGACTCAGGCATGTTAGAAATTCATGAATTTGCTTCACATACCATTTCAGAAATCCTGAAGGGTTTTATTGTTTTTAAAGAGCAAATAGACTCATTCTTGAAAATTTGTCATATTTCCTATTTCATATCATTTAAAAATAAACACAACTTGTAAAAGACCTACTGACAGTACTGTGGTTTAGTGTAAACACAAAACGTGATAAAAATGTTGAAGAACCTGAAAAGGTTTCACTGGATTACAGAAAATGTCTTTAATACTGCCAGTTTTTCAAGAAAAGTTTCATTTTTAAGAAAAGTCAATTTCTGATGCAGAAAAGTGTTCATCAGCCAGGTTTATTTATAAAAAAACTTCATGAATAATTGATTTCTGAGTTTAGTGTTCAAATCTGAAAAAAAAAAGAAAGATTGCTTCAGGAAAAACCTCAGCTGACAAAATTTAAGGTTTTCTGATGGAACTTTCAACTGTATATAACCTTTAATTATTATTCTATAATAAAATAACTTTAATAAAAACACATGTATTTTTATCAGTTTTTGACTTCTTGAAATATCTTTCCCACATTGAAATCATACACTAAATTCAGTTTAAGCTGAAAAATACGTTGAGGCTGCAAAGATACATTTTGCACTAAGTAAAATATTTTGAGGAAGAAGCTCACATGATCTTACCTGCACCTAATAATTACAAAACCACTATGAGAAACACCATGACCTTAATAACATCTGTCTGGTCAGGTAAATGTTATTACCTTTAGATGTTATGACCTTCCTAAGATAATAATTAAGGGTGAGAATCATTGGCAGAAGGCAAGCTGACCACATCCATAACATAGTTCAGGTGTGGACTTCCGGTGTATGATGTAAACCAGTTGTAAGATCCCTCTATACTAAATGAAAGAAACAAAAAGTTCCTGAGATAACTTATTCTTTCCCAAGGTCTGTAAGACAGAAATCCTCTGGAGATGCCTCTTTGTTTCCAATAATATTAAGGAGAATCATAACAGCTAGCTTAATTTAAGCACCATCTTTAGGCAGCTCAGTTGAAGTGATACAAATCCCACTTTTAGCATGGCCCACATACAGGAAAAAAAAAGGAAAAAAAAACAACCAAACAACCTGTCTTAGAATAAAGCTTTCCTTGCATTTTCTTCTAATGAGCTCTTATTCGTCACGCCTTTTGGTATAGAATCATAGAATCATTTAGGTTGAAAAAAACCTTTAAGATCATTTAGTGCAACTGTTAACCCAGCACTGCCAAGCCCACCACTAAGCCATGTCCCTAAGTGCCACATCTACACATCTTAAGTACCTCCAGGATGGTGACTTCACCACTTCCCTGGGCAGCCTGTTCCAATGCTGGACAACCCTTTCAGTGAAGAAATTCTTCCTAACGTACAATCTAAACCTCCCCTGGCACAACATGAGGCTGTTTCCTCTTGTCCTAAATAACGCTTTCACTTTTATTTGGCTTTTTTTTCTCATTCCACCTTAATGATTTTATGTAGTCCATCCATACAAATAGATCTTTATTAGGTAATTGAGTTATGGGTTCATTTAAAAGTTTTCAAATAGTAAGAAAGAGAGAGGAGGGGAGAAAATTAGTACAATACAAAAGATCTATGCGAGGCAGAAGAGAAATTAATTGGTTACTATACTTGGTTTAATCTATATGGGGATAAAATGGATAAACCCTGCATGTAAGAGGGCACCAGTAAGATTAAACGCTTAATCATGGTGATTCTGACTTACATTGCCGAGGTTAAATTCAGGGTGAGAAATTTTCTACCACAACACACTGGTAGGGGAAATTTTCACCGTTTTTGGAAATAAAAGCCAAAGATCAGACATTAATGTCATGACAGTCCTGTCCCTCTTCTACAACTGTGGACTATCAGCTCTGTGTCACACTGCAAATTTTAATCAGCTGTGTTAAGAACCCTGATTTTCAAAGCAGCGTGTGAGAATGTACACAGAATTGCACCTATTGGGTTATTTTTCCTAACACATTTTACTTTAGTGTCTCTGTTTGTAAAACCACAGATTCATTTTGTCACTGAAGGGGGCTGTTGGAGGCAGTGTTTGATTTTAAAAGGCTTTGTGCTATCTTCACAAGTTGTTCACTATCTCAGGCAATAAAGACAAGGGAGGGAAAGCATCCCCAGTGAATGGAAATTCAAGCACCAAGGAGCATCACCTGATGTCCTTTCCCAAGTCCATCCATCCCATCAGACTGCATCTATTTACATGAGCATTTATTCTTGTTTATCTTTACCTGTATATATGTTTACCTTCCTTTTTTTTATCAATTGTATCAGTCTTCTCGGAGAACGCCAGCTTGCAGCTCCTGTGTCACAGCTACTTCTGTGTTATTTGCAAAATGCTGGGTGATAATTACTTTAATATTCTGTTCACGTAGACAATACTATGACTTTTACATTAAAATAGATGCATGCATTAAGTGCACATATAAATATATATTTACACAAAGTCCCTAGGTGGCTTGGTTCCTATGAGAAAATCTAGATAGTTAGGAACTTTCTTAATCTCTTTTGTCTCAAGGAATGATACGTGGTGATGGATAGAAAGAGGCAATAGACTGTGATTCAGTAGCAGTAGTGCTTATTTTCTCCAGTTCTTAAAATCACTGACCATCTGCAACAGATGTTCTTGCAGCAAAGAGATGTGCCTCTGAGCTGCATGTGCTTCATTGCCTGTACAGGCTGAATTCAGCCACGCCACTGCAAATGGCACTTCATCTCTTGAAAGATGTGACTGTGGGGGAAGGATGGAATAATTTGCATCCAGATCACAAGGTGAGATTGTTAATTCCCTCTTTGACAGGAAATAAAGGCTTTTCCAACTCACTGCTGGACCTATGAAGGTCATAAGTTGGCAGATGTGTTCAGTTTCTGAGACTGCCAACTATGAAGCTCATGTGTAGTCCTCTATGGGTAAAGGCAGACCTCCTGCATATACTAAGTCCCTGTCCTAGTCCCCCATGCTGTGATGAGAAGGGACCTTCCCTGGCTCTCCAGGACACTGTCCACATACCAAGTAGCAGCAGAAAAAACTGTACTATACCAACAACCTCACATGCTGGACATGCCAGCTAGTGCCTTACTGGCTTCAAGCAGAGAAGACACTTTGTGCAGATGAGATTTAGGTTCAGTGTTGAGTAGAAGCACCATTCAATGGCCACATCTTCTCACAAGGTGTGATAGGAAGAAAAAGAGAACAGGGGAGTGGGTTAGAAGAAAAAAAAAGTACAGATATGGGTAAAGCTGGGAGAGATCTGCCAGAGCAGTAAAATCCAGGACACTGTGACCTCCTGCCTCCCACCTTGTAGCTAAAGGGATTCAGGGAAAGGATCATAACTCTCTCCATTACAGTCCCTTCCTTGGGCTGCTCCCAGGGAAGCATAATTACATGCCACCCCTTACTCAGGACTCAGCCTAAGGGCACAACATTGCCCACAGACACCAGCAATGGAAAAGACCTATTGGGTCCATTTAGCCAATTCCCCAGACATTGCAGGAGTCCAGCCTTGCTAGCCTTGGGCATGAAGCTCTCATATAGCTTATGGGTTTGCCACTTCACAGGCTCACATGTTGCTGGGACTTCTGACACTGGACTTCAGCAATTTCTCAGATGTATAAAATAGATGATGTTTATGTGATTGCAAAGTCCCCATGACCCTTGGCAAGTCAGTGTGGGTAACAGCACAGTCTTTAATGTTCCGTTCAGTTAATACTATGGCACCTGTAGCAGGCCAGAATCAAAATAGTGTTTGTGAACAGAAGAGTTATCTGGTACAACCTGGAAGATGCACAGAAATGGTACAGAAGTCATTTTACTGGGTAAAGTGGTGGAAAACGGACAGCGTCTGTGATAGGTGGGTGGCTATACTGCCTAGCAGTAGCTGAAGGAGTTATTTAACTTCTGCAATGCTCTCTGAGGGTGTCTTCCCCATGTAAAGACACAAAGAGCATAGAAACTAGAGTTTGTGCTGACTCAGGTCTTCAAAGTCCTTATGCCACTTTGTCACAGGAGGCTCTTTGCCCTCAAAACAAAAAAAGTGCTCAGCCTTTTCCATATCCTGAGCAATCAAGTCTACCTTTTCCTTCTGAAGAGGGCTCATGTTTTCCCTAGTCTTCCTTTTACCACCAAGGCACCTATAGAAACCTTTCTTGTTGCCCTTGACATTCCTGGCCAGATATAATTCTATCAGGGCTTTAGCTTTCCTAACCTGATCCCTGGCTGCTCAGAAAATTTTTCTATATTCTTCCCATGCTACTTGTCCTTGCTTCCACTCTCTGTAGGCTTCTTTTTTGTGTTTGAGTTTGTCCAGGAGCTCCTTATTCATCCATACAGGCCTCCTGGTGTTTTTTTGCCTGACTTATTACTGGGACACATCGTTCCTGAGCTTGGAGGAGGTCATCCTTGAATATTAAACAGCTTTCTTGGGCGCCTCTTCCCTCCAGAACTTTACACCATGGATCCTTGAAGAGGCCAAAAGCTACTCTCTTGAAGTCCAGGGTAGTGATCTTGGTGTGCACCCTTCTTACTGCCCTAAGGATCTTGAACCTCACCATTTCATGGTCACTGCAGCCAAGGCTTCCCTTGAGTTTCATGTTCCACACCAGCACCTCCTTACTGATGACAAGGTCCAGCATAGCACGTCTCTCCTCATTGGCTCTTCTAGCACTTTGGAAGTTATCATCACTGCTTATGTTGTGCTCTGTTGTCTCTCCAACAGGTGTCAAGGTGGTTGAAGTCTCTCATGAGAACCAGAGCTTGTGAACATGAGGTGGATCCTATCTGTCTATAGAGGGCCTCACCTGGTCAGTCTTTCTGGTCAGACAGCCTGGAGAAGACTCCCAGTATAATGTCACCTGTCCCTGCCCCTGCCCCTGCCCTACCTTTAATCCTGACCCATAACCTCTCTGTGGCTCCTCACACATCCCCAGGCAGAGCTCCATGCACTCCAACTGGTCATTGACAGAGGGAGACCCCCCCTCCTCGTCTCCCCTGCCTGTCCTTCCTAAAGAGCCTGTATCCTTCCATTCCAACACACCAGTCATAACAGTCATTCCACACATCTCCATGATGCCTGTAAGATTACAGCCCTGCAGGCGTATGCACGTCTTTAACTCCTCTTGTTTATTCCCCATGTTACAAGCAAGCGTTTTTTTATATAAAGGTGTTTAAATTGGGCCCCAATGAAGCTGGCTGGAGCTGCTGGAATTCCCTTGTGATGCTCTTCAGTTGCTCTCCTGCTGCCTTGCCATCCCTCTCCGGGCTCTGGGTGTCTGTTGCTGGCACTGGTGTCAAACTGGTAGGAGTGGGATGGATTTGGCCTCCCTTCCCTTTCTTTTCTTTTAAAGAAAAAAAACCCAAATTAAATAGGGAAAAATTATTTTTTTTAAACAGGGGTGGGGGAGAGAGAGATATCTGCAGAAGGAACAGCTAGCAATTTTGTGCTTTCTTAAGGATTTAAAGACTGTAACCAAGATAAGCTGAAGAGCTGAGAAAAGTGGCACTTTTTAAAATTATTCTCCTCTTTGAGATCTAAGACACTAGATTTTTGCTGTAAGAAATTTAAGAAATCACACTGCTTAACTTTTTTCAGGATTCAGGCAGCCCGTGGTGCAGTATTAAGACCAATATCTAGGTTTAATGGGATTAATCAAACATTCTGTTAGTGGAGGATAGAGATGGAACCTAGACAGCATAGCGAGAAGCCAAATTGTTTAGATGAGTAAATATAGGTGGGGAGAATCCCATTTCTCAGTCCTGCCTCTCTCCTTCTTTAGAGTGCCTGAGTCCTTCCCTGCATGGATCTGAGAATGAACCACTTCCAACCTTACTTCCCCAGCATGAAAACAGAAAGAGTAGCTTCTCTTACCTTGGAGGGTTAGGGAGGCGATAAATTTCAAAAAGTTATACTTGCATAAGCATGAGCACCAGGGCTCAATAAATATCTTTAAAAGTTACCAAGTCTTTAAAAGATTGTCAAGAGTTTGCAAAGTTTCCTTGTATGCTCTTTCCCCTCACTGCTGTGAACTTGTCAGTTCCCGATTGTGGGTTACTTTTGGTGTATGAGCTGTGCCTGCCCTCATGCCCTGCACTCTGGTTTGTACAGGCTCCAAACCCAATGAGGCCAGCACTTCAGTAGTGGTTAAAGACAACACATCTTAGAAGCCACAAAGTCTCTTCTCTGGAAGTCTTCCTTTCTCAGAACCTCACTTCATACTTCATCTTGGACCTGCCTGCTTTCAAAGATGAAGCAGGGCTTCTCACAAATGGCTTTTGCATCCCACAGGTCTTACTTCTCCCTGCCTCAGAAATTTTCCATCACAGTGTCATGGCCTTCCTCTGCTGTGTAAGCCAGTGAATGAGGTACAGTTGGGTGGCCTTATTTGGTCCACCAAGGAGCCATGCCTGACTCAGTGTTACGGAGCAGGAGAAAGCATGTAGTGTGAATAAGCAGCTGAGGCAGAGACTTCCAGCTGGTGCCCATCCTTGAAGGAGGTCCAGAGGAAGCATATTTAACATGATTACTGTATTCCCCGATTTGCCTGAGATGATTATAAAATACAGGCATTATCCCAGGTTCCAACAAACACATTTAGAGCACTATATTATCTTAGGCTTTGGTCTGGGACACAGAACTCCCTTTATTTCATTTTCTTAAATTCTGGCTCAGCCGACTTACTGTTCCCAATACCCTACAGGATGGATAGTACACGGGAGCCTGTGCTTTGGACTGTGTGACCCAGTGGTGAGCACAGGGAGTGGGGTTATCCTCCATTGTCTGATCTGGTGGTGGACACCCAGCCTCAGCCCTAACACTTTATACTTTATCCACAATGTGACCAGAAACATCAAATGCTTTCCTCTTATTACATGACCTGATGAAGCGTCAACCATATAAGAAATTCTAGGACATCTCCTTGTCGTGCAAGAACATGGGGATATAGGGCTGGGTCATTGAGTCAACCGGGCTTTATCCCAGGGATTACCCCATCTTTATTCCATTAAATTATTGTGTGCCATCAATTGTCACTGTTTAGTTTCATCAATTTTCTCGAACTTTTTGAGGTTCAACTTCAAAATACTGGGATGCTTTTGCCCCTCCACTATCTCGTGTTTTCCCTTGGTGTCCCAAGTTATTGGTAGAAACAAGCCCTTTGTTCCAGGAAGCTAAAGGAGTCTTTTCCACTTGGTTTTACGTTGAAGACTCCTCATTCTGTGTTTGGGATCTACCCTTCCTTGATTAATTACCATTTAAATAATCTCTGTTGGAAGATGAGCA
The DNA here is from genome assembly GCF_017639655.2 of Falco naumanni. Classification (NCBI taxonomy): domain Eukaryota; kingdom Metazoa; phylum Chordata; class Aves; order Falconiformes; family Falconidae; genus Falco; species Falco naumanni. Next base: position 81,560,326 of record NC_054059.1, read on the forward strand.
ACTAAATTTTACAAATATTTACAACAGAGTCTCATCTGTATTTACAAAATCACCAGTATTTCTGTCTGGAAACTTTTCTCTTGTAGTTGGGTACTACACCTGTCCTTTGTTCACAGTTGCATTATGATACTGGATCCTGGGTAACCTGTAAATAAATTTCATTCACAGGTCCTTTTCCTCCTTCCTGTCATGACTTTTCCCAAAAGTATGATCTTACATTTTGACTTTGTGGATGGAAACATAACAGGCTACGTTGTGGAATGTGGTACAGTGAAGAGATTTTTGTGCTAGTACAAATCTGGAAGCGTATAATAGCTAAAACCCCTTTAATTAGGTGCCATAACTTGCCGAGGCAGCTATGTAGTTATTAAAAGCTGTTGTCTTGGCCCAGTGCAGTGCAGACCCCCCAGCCAGTTCTGTCCCACTTTGAGATTCCCTGCCTTGTGCTATGCTGTATGTTGTTGCCTATGTGGAAGTCTTTGGGTGAAGGAAATCAGAAAATATGGTTTTCTTCGCTATGAAAAAAAAAGCATAAATATTGAGGATGAGAATAAAACGACATGCACTTTTGAGGATGAGAGTTAAACCTCATTTTAGCAATACTGGGTTTTTGTTGTTGCCTGGACAGTTGTACCTGGAGTTGAAAAGTAAGCCAGGACTGATGGGGTTACAGGAGAGACATGCTCTCTCAGATAATCTAAGTGCTCATCTTCGGCAGTGCATGCCATTTTATTCACACGTAGCCATTTAACAATCAGACATTTCATATAACTGCTGTTTGGACTTCCCCTGGGGGAAGCAGGTAGACAGGGAGGGATACCTCCAAATAGCAAGAGATCCACTCCACATAGTTTTCTAGGATAAAGGGATTAAATACCCTCTGGAGTTGCCCAGTTTCTTTAGGGGTTAGGTTAGACTTTAGATGATCAGTTTAGGCTAAACTAGGTGCTTCAGGACTTGTCTTAGAGCCAGCAAGTAAGCTTAAGTCTTAGTTTAACCTCCTGCTTAGTTGTTAGCTTTTTCCCCGATATTTTTTGTCCTGTCCCCACTGGAATTCTCTAGATCTTTGTTTGGAGAGTGGCAAACCTCGTAGATTTTTTCTAATATGGACAAAAATGGATCAGGTTGGCTCCTTTGAATTTACATAGCCCTCCAACACTATCCCAGCAGTTTTTACAGATTCACAGGCCTCAATGTGCCCTCATGATAAAACACAGAGCACATAGCACATCTTCAGCTTCATGTTATGAATGCACCCCTTGGGGGGCTGCAACAGAATTGTCTCATAATTTAGGAATATTTTATTTTAAACACACGCATGCACTTCTAAACATGTCTTACAATCACAGGGCACCACAGCAGACAAGGAAGAAATTCAAATCTAGGTGCCAGGCAAAGTGAACATGGCTTGTGTATACCACTTGGCTTAGAAGCCATTGAGTTGTCTCTATCCCTGTTTTATTTAGCAATTAAAACCGCAGAGTAATTTAAGTTGGAAGCAAATGCTGGGACTCATCTGGTCTAATCCCTTGCTTAAAGTGTGTTAGTTTCAAATTGGGTATATAGATGTAGCCCAGTTTTTTGAAGGCTAAATTAAGTGAGAGGTATGCTGCTCCTAAATATTATCAGGAACTGCACACACCTTTTCTGGGCCACACTCATTCTGGCGTTTGTAATATAAATCCAGCTGTTCAATGCAAGAGAAAAACAGAATCACATCTCCTGAATGCTTCCTGACTTACCTTCAGGACATGATGAATACTTCTCTATTAAAAAGCAGGAGTCAGAGATGTTTCCCATTGCTGGAACTCATCTTTCTCTACCATTATGTTATTAAAAAAGCCCCCACACATGCTCTTGGGTTGACAACAATAGGGCTTCTCCTAAACAGTCCCCAGCATGGTTTGGAAAATAGTACAGGGATCTTTCCCAATACTTAAGTTAGATGCAGGTATTTTAATTTAAGGGGAAGAAAGTTTAATTGTGTAGGTGCAGGCCATTCCATGTTGTTTAACCTCAATGACTTCCAGCCACATTTAATTCACTTGAACAGACACAGCCAGTCTCTCTCCCTTAGAACTAACATTTTTATTTCTTTTTTTCCATATGGTCTAAATGATCCTCTCCAAGGACAAGTGTCATCTCAACTCCCTTTCTATAGTGATAAAATCAAAATGCCTCATAGGCCATGTATGGTACTGGAAAGGTTTATCATGAGGTAGCAATCCCAGTTCTTTAGAAGAGGTTTTACCATATTCCTCTTGCAGCACTAAGTAAAACAGTACTTATGGTCATTCTCTCTTGCTATGCCACACTGCTTAATTACATTACGCAGTGCTTTCATTTGCTCTAATTCTTCTTCAGTTTGAAGGGGTTTTTTTTCTCTGACTAGAACATTTGCAATCTGCCTTTTTACTGTGCATGCAAAAAGTAGCATGTTTTTAACTTCTGAAAACTCATTCAAGGAGACAGCATCATTTTTGTACATGGTGTTCTCTGAGAGTGCTGCACATCCTGCATGCTTGGTTGGTAGCAGCTTAATGCTGTCACAGTCCTCCAGGGGCTTGTCCCATGTGGTTATAATTAACTTTTAATGTCTGCCTTCAGGGCAAAACACTTAAGGGGTTAACCAGTTTTCTCCAAAAGAATGAATAGTTAAATGCTAACATACGTTTATCAATATATTCCACAATGTGGAGAAAAATACCTAGATATCTTTTCTTATGCTTGTATCATATTTGTCTAATTCAGAGACACTTGCCAATTTAAGAGTAGAGATTATCCTTTCAAGTCTTATAATATAAATGTGCTTGCTACATGCTTAACACAATCTTACTTAGTAGCTGAGTCAGTGTGAAGCTTTGTTAGACCAGATCTTGTTGGCATTTAACTATTGCAAGCACTTGTAGTCTTTCTTTCTCCCATAAGTACATGTTGCATCAGGCTGAGACCTAGGAGAGTGTCTTAGTACAAGGACATGCATGATTTTGCAAATAAACCAGACAGACTTTACCCATAATGTTGCCAGAGAGATGGGGAAAGTTATCATATAAGATTATAATTACTTCATCAGCTGGCTCTGTATTCTTAGACTGAGATTCAGCTCCTAAACACAGTAGTATAATGTCACCTGAGACACCCCAGGGTACACAAGGCACCTATTCAGTGCTTAAAATGACACTAGACATCTATATTTGGACTCGATCCCACCTTAAATTTCAATGTTCATGAAGGACATAATGAGCAAGATCTGGCTCCTCAAACATAGATGTCTAGTGCATTTTTAGCCACTATGGGCTATCCTGCCAATTCAGAAGAGTTTAGGGCTCCTGTAAATCCTTTAATACCTAGATGCATCTCCCATGACACCAGATCACTGTGTTCAGGAAACAAAATTCTTCTTATTGAATTGAAACCGTACAATCAGGCATCTTCCTGTGGATACCTGACTGATCTCCAAATGGACTGTTGCATATGCAGCTTGCAGTTTAGCACAAAAGCATCTGCCCCTGAAGCAAGAAGCTTAGCAGGAGAGTTGCATGGCTTCTTATTCCATAGCCAGCATGTCTGCAGCGTGCCCTCAGCACTGCATGGTGTGGAGACACCTCAAAGGTCTGTTCTGAGGCTGGAGTAAGCTGGTGAAAGAAATGGCTGGGCTCTCCAAGCATGCTGAGTGAGCCCACAAAAGGAGAGTGATCTTGTCCAGAAGCTGAAAGATTGACAAAAAAAGTACATATTTACCCTGCTTTGCTCCTGTATGCTTGGCTGTGATTTTTTTTTTATTGATGTACAGTCCAGAAATCTTGAGAAAGACTTAAGAGAGCATAATATGGCATAAGATTATTTCCTCTGATGTCATGTCATTTCCTCTTCATGTCCTGAAGATCTTCAAACTAATTCATTGTGTTCTTAGAGAAGTTACAATAGATTGAATGGCTTTCATGACAGACACTACAGTGGGGATATACTTGGATAAAGCATTTATATTCTGTGGGAATTTATCTCCAGAATTTCTGAGGTATACTAAAATCAGGATATAGTAATCTGGGGATGTTCCATCCTCAACTACCTCATCCTCTCGTATGTCATTGGCTGTGGACCATCACATGTTTCAAGCCTCAGATTCAGCATCTCTGGTGAGTACAGCAACCTGCTGGTCCACTGTCATGCTCTTCATCAGGAACTGCAGCAGCGAAAGCCCAGCCTTTCAGCTGTGATTTCTCCCAGCCTCACTGATCATCAGTGCCTGAAGCTAATACCAGTCTCTATGACCTACTGAGCCTGAAGAGTGGGCACATTTTGTCTTGCCTGTTATGGAAGTAAAAACCTTCAGCCATGAAAAGAAGAGGATCATCAGGTTGACAACAGTTCAAGCAACACAACTAAAATCCTCAAGAACTGGATAAAAGCTGTAGATAGAATTAAAAAATATGTGGCTTAGCCACTTTACATCCATGTGTCTATACAACAATAAACCCCAGGATGATGATCATCCCACTTCTAGAGATGGATGTGGATGAGGCACAAAGAAATAAACTGTTGGCCCTTTTATTGCTTGGCAAATTAGTAACGCGTGTAAGGTAAGAGCTGGGATTTTGTGAGTGATAGCCTTTCAGCTGACCACACTTTCAAGGCTGTACAATGTTGTAAAGCAACATTTGCTGGCTTCAGGCTGTTAATTCTCTGCATTGTCAGCCCATTCTATGGAGACACAACTGAGCAACATTAACTTTTATACACAGTCATTTCCTTATTGTTGACTTGATCTGATCTCAGTGGAGAGCTGCTGTCAGTATTCCTCAAAGAAAATGGGCTACATTAAACACCTTCAACTGGTGCTCAAGCAAAAGCTTGCAAGTTAAACATAACTGCCTTTGCAAAAGGGAAAAAGTGAAAAGGAAGAGCCTGATACATAGCCTATTAGGGATTTCAGAAAACACTTAATGCACTTGTATGTGTGTTCTCTGTGACTACAGAATAAGCCTTTGACTTTCAGTTTATAAAGTCTGATTTATTACCCAATTCTTCTGCATGTCAAAGAGCGCAACTATGAGGTAAAGCCTCATAAAACATATTGCAGTGTTTTCTTCAGTGTTTTTAAGGCTCATATATATATTTATGAGCAAAGAGTCAGCCTTAAACAGCAAATTTCATTGATGTTAGGAGGCATCTGGGGTAGCTCTCTGGCAATCACTCCAATGACAGGTGGTATACACGATTACACAGTATAGCTCTTGGTAACTTCCAGTTAAATCATCCACTTTTGAAGAACATCTCAACATTATGAAATCAAAAGAAAGTAATACACATCTTTTCCACATTCCTCTCCTCTCAGTATTGCAAGAAACTAAACCCATCTGTGTCAGCCTAGACAGTATGTTCTTCTAAATCAGTCTCCTTTTCCAATAGCATTGGAATAGGTGGACACTGTCAGAGTAAGGTCCCAGTTCACAGACAGAAATAACATTTTTTTTTCTTTTGAGTCAGTTATGTTCTTTTATAAGTCTGCAGCTATTAAACCTTTTTCATGCAAACATGTAATTCTTCAAACTCTTCCATAATAGATAAAAAGTTAGTGTTTTATGAAACTCGACATATGATAACAGATTGGAAGTTTTCTGTATTGCTGGTAATAATTTACATTAATTATAATTAGCACACTTTTTTGAAAGTAGGCTTTGCTGAAACTATGTATATATAACTGAAACTGAATCAAAACTTTTCTTCCTAAAGGAACTGCTTGGAGCTGAAAAGAAGAAATGGAACCTTTTGATTATTTGATGTTGCTCAAACTACCATAGAATTGAAAACCTCAGTTTTGCATCCAGTCAGATAGCACTCTTCCAAATCATTCACAAACTGAGTGTAAAGCAGAAACAATCCCAAATGAGAAAAATTATGTAGAAACTCTGATTTACGTTGGAGGTAGGGAGGGGTGTAGCTAATTTCACAGTATGGATATGACCAGACCTTCCCATAAGGCTTGAGAATGGACTTGGTACTGGTGTAAATGAAGAATATGTTCACAGGTGGATTGAAGTGGTCAAATACAGCTAACTACATCGTAGACGTATCTAGCTCAGCTAATGGTCTACACTGCCTTTTAGAGACAGGGGAGAAAAAATGACACGCCTCAGCCTTTCCTACCCCTTATGCTTTTCTTTGATCCTAATTTAGAGACAACTCTTCAATCCCTGAAATTGTTAGATGCAATTGAAACAGGATTCGGCTCTGGCACACCAACATCTTACCCAATATCAGCTGTACAGAAGATAAAAATTTAGTCTGAGCTATGGGGCTGATTTTCAGTGGAGAAAGAAGTGTTTCCACAGAACTGTGGAAAGCCAGTGCAAGACCAGTGCACTGAATGGCCTCCTTGTGATTATTTTCTCTCCTTCCTGTGTATAGAAAAACCACAGACAGCTGGTTAATTAGACTTATACCTTCAGATGGTTGCTTTTAGGTGAGATGAATTTTTCCTCTCTGACATCCACATGGCACCCAGCCACCTCTGAAAATTCCAGAGTCAGGTGAGGCATATTACAAGCCAGATTACTGGGCTGAAATATCCAGTGATTTATAATAAATTTAAAAGGCTGATGAAAGCTTCACTGGTTCCCCATCAAAACACAAAAAAGAAAAAACTTCTTTAACTTCTGCTAATAAAACATGCTCATTTCTCACTGCCTTTCTTTAGCTATATTAACAACTCACCTGAATATGGGTCGATCTGAAGTAATAAAATCTTTTTTTGCACATTGTAATGGACTTTGAGTGGGTCCATAAAAAGAATGCTCCAAAATGTATTTTAAATAGGTCTATAATTTTAGACATATCTGCAGCTTCCCTAAATTATCATACTGTCCCAGAAATCAATTGTATTCTGTATTTCAACTAAATGAGGTGTTATCTCTTTATTTTTTCCATTTTAGGGAATATGAGAGCTTTTCTCTTTTTAATTTTAATATTATTTTTTGTTTTCAATCTTTTCACCAATCTGAACATCTGAGCTTAGTAAAATAGACACAAGAAAAAGACTCATCAGTGAATGCTAATATGTCAGAATATAATGGTATCCAAAATATTATGGGTTTAGTTTCAAAATTGTTTATCTTCTTTTCTTTCCTTGGAAACATGGTATTAACTGCTAATTATTGTGCACACTCTTCAACATTTTTGTATCTTTTCTTTGGGGAATACCCAGGGGAAAAAAATAATGCAGAGTTTAAAAGATGTTTCAACTTTTAGTAATTAAGCTCTGGTGAGTGTTGCAGGAATATTTAATGCTCTGCTGCTATATCTGAAGAGGATCTGGAGACTTACAATGAATTACAAGAACATGATTTACAAAACATAAAGCTCACATTGTCAAAGCATCCTCTGAAATGCTTTCAGATGAGAAAATTTTTCCAGCATGTCATAAAAAAAAAAAACAAAAAAACAAAAAAACAGGCAGCAGAGAAAGTCTCATGGCATTAAGGCATTTTTGTTTTGTGCTGTTTTGTTTTTCACTCCCATACTTAGGGGTAACTTGTTGTTTTTTTTCCACCTCGTGCTCGCTCTCGCAGACGAGCATTAGAGAGAATTTGGAAATGGAAGGTCTTTCCGTCTGCAGCTAGCAGGGTCAATTCAGTGTGGCAGCTGCGAGCGGGTGACATAGACTTATATTGACACAACCCACTTTTTCCTGCAGAATCACAAAGCGAAAGCACCCGGGGCTCTTCTGCCTTTTTCAATAAGATACGAAATTTTGTCTTCCTTGTATTAAGCAGAGATCTGTCATCTTGACTTGTACACTAAATGGTCCATTCTGACTGCCTTGTTTGTGTCCAATCCCAGCCAGGATCCAGAAACATGTGTTAACATTCGGCATGTTTGGGGGCGAGCGGGAAGGGCCTGAGGCTAGACTCCCTGATGTCTGCTGGAGGGTAGTCAATAATCATTAGCCCTTCAAGTGGTAGATGCCCAACATAAACTGTATTAATTTATTTAAAAAATCTTTACTTTAAGCCACAGGGAAAGGCATTTTAGAGAACGTGGCTCCCCTGAAGTAACGAAGCGGTAATAAAGACGTAGTGCTACGTAAGAGAAAACCTGGCTTATTGGGGGGGGGGGGGGGGGGGGGGCACAGTTTTTTAGCACCATGTCATCAGCCAGAGCAATGGGAAACTATTAAAAATAATTAGCCCATGCATGTCTGTCACTTAAGTTTATCCCTGTGGTGATGAAGAAGCGTGATTTGCCCCAAGTCTTTTCTGCTTGCTAATGTCTCAGCATTAGCCACAGAGCTAAACCTGCAGCAACAGGGGAAGTTCTAATGTTCATTATAGTCAACACAAGGTAAATGAAGCTGAGCTTTCTAATTTTGTTTTTGATGGAGTTCAAAGAAACCAAGTTTGTACTAATTAAATATTCAAAGAAACTGTGAAGCTTCTCATCTAACTGTGACTGTTTATGTGTGGATAGGTGTCAGTGGCAGGCCAAACATTGCTGTCATTTATATTTCCACCCATCTTGGCGTGAGTGGAGTGGAATGGTGTTGATGGAGACTTATTTAGCATACATATTTCTATTTTGACGGTTTTCTGCTGCACAAACATATCAGAAATATTAAAGTGATAGAAAAAAAATTCCAGTAGAAGGAAGAGAACATGTAAGATAGTGGCAAGTGCACCCAACATTTGGAGTCCAAAAGTGGGCAATTAGTCTTGCCCCTTGTAGATGATGTAAAGACTCTGGCACCTCCAGAGGGCAATTCAATGCATCCTAAAGTAAATGGAATAGCTTGCCCCCTTGAGGTATCTACTGATGTCCTTTGGCTATACAGAGATCTTTGATCTCCATCTGAGATCAGTTACTCTACTTTCACATAGCTGAAATCATGTGAGAAGAATCCCGTGGAAAAATTGAAGGACTTCTATACTGGTCTATACTGATCAGGTCCAAATTAAATCATCAGCCAAATCAGCTTATCACCAGTATCAACTCTTCCAGAGAAAAAGAGCTCCAACAATAGGAATTACGGATTCTTCTGTTTGTATTTTAACATTATTAACATTTATTATGTTTACATTATTGACGTTTAACCAGTGAAATACCTCAAAGGAATTAAGAGGTGTTCCTCTAAGAAGGTGACACAGCCAACAGACCAGCTGATAGGCTTCCACACCAATGCACACAGCGCGGGCAACAAACAGGAGGAGTTGGAAGCCACCATTCTGCTAGAAAGCTATGACCTAGTTGTCATTACCGAGAATCGGTGGGATGAATCCCATGACTGGATTGCAGCTGTCAATGGCTATAGGCTCTTCAGCAGGGATAGGTAAGGAAGGAGAGGCAGAGGCGTTGCCCTCTACAGCAAGGAAAGTGTGAAGAGCTGTCTCTGAAGAATAGCCATGAGCAGGTTGAAAGCTTATGGGTAAGAATCAGAAACTGAGTCAACCAAGGGAATCTTGTAGTTGGTGCCTACTACAGGCTGCCCCGTCAAAGGGGATCTATCGATGAAGCCTTCTTCCTCCAGCTACAAGAGGCACTGTGCTTGCAGGCTCTTGTCTACAGGGGGACTCCAACCACCCCAGCATCTGCTGAAAGCAGCATGGTGAGCTGTAGGCAATCCAGGAGAGCCCTGGAATGCATCGAGGATAACTTCTTAAGCCAGGTAATAGACAGCCCTACCAGAGGCAATGCAATACTGGACCTGTTGGTCACCAATGCAAGTGAACTAGTTGGTGACGACAAGATTGGAGGCATCCTGAGCTGCAGTGACCATGCACTGGTGGACTTCACAGTCCCGAGGGATATGGGTCAGGTGAAGCATAAAGTCAGGACCTTGAATTTTAGGAAAGCAAACTTCCAGCTCTTCAAGGAGTTAGTCAATAGGATCCCCTGGGAAACTGCCCTCAGGTACAAAGGAGCAGAACAGAGCTGGCAGATCTTTAAGGATGTTTCTGTAGAGCACAAGAGCTGTTGATCCCCAGGTCTAAGAAACTGGGAAAGGAAGGCAAGAGACTGGCATGGGTGAGTCTTGACCTGCTGGTCAAACTAAAGGCAAGAAGGAAATGCACAGGCAGTGGAAGCAGGGACAGGTATCATGGGAAGAGTACAGGGACGCTGCCCTGTTGTGGAGGGATGAGGTCAGGAAGGCCAAGGTGCAGCTGGAGCTGAACTTGGCAAGGGATGTAAAGAATAATAAGATGGGCTTCTACAGGTCTGTCAGCCGGTAAAGAAAGGTCATAGAAAGCGTACCGCCCTGATGAGCAAGACTGGCAAACTGATTACAAAAGATGAGAAGGGTCTTCACTGGCAGACTCTCTTCCCCCATCACTTGAGGGGATGGATCACAAGATGGGGACTGTAGAAGCAATGTTTATCCCACTGTAAGAGAAGATCAGGTTCATGATGGCCCGAGGAACCTGAACAAACATGTCTATGGGACCTGATGAGATGCAAGCCAAAGTCCTAAAGGAACTGACTGATGTAGCTGCCAAGCCACTCTCCATGATTTTTGAAAAGTCGTGGCAGTCAGGTGAAGTCCCTGGTAACTAGAAAAAGGGAAACATTGCACCCATTTTTTAAAAGGGTAGAAAGGAGGGCCCTGGGAACTACCAACCTGTCAGCCTCACCTCTGTGCCTGGGAAGATCATGGAACAGTTCATCCTAGAAGCTATGCTAAGGCACATGGAGGACAGGAAGGTGATTTGAAACAGCCAGCATAGCTTCACCAAGGGCAAGTCCTGCCTGACCAAAGTAGGACCTGTTGCAATAGGACAAGAGGTTATGGTTTTAAACTAAAAGAGGATAGATTTAGGCTAGATATAAGGAAGAAGTTTTTTATAATGAAGGTGGTGAAACACTGGAACAGGTTACCTAGAGAAGTGGGAGATGCCTCATCCCTGGGAACATTCAAGGTCAGCTTGGACAGGGCTCTGAGCAACCTGATCTATTGGAAGATGTCCCTGCTCATTGCAGGGGGTTGTACTACATGACCTTTAAAGGGCTATTCCAACCCAAACTATTCTATGTTTCTACGATTATGATATTCTCTACCAATATTTAGAGCTTTAAACTTCGAGTTGTCAAAGCCAGCAATCTTTTCAAATTTCTTGGACTTGTTTGCATGGCATCTGTGATGTGAATTCATCATTTTTAAGGTCCTGTTTCAGCATTATATTTAGTCCAACAAGCATGTCTGTAAATGTGTCTCCGTGAAGCCACAGGGATTATTCACATGCCCAGGGTATTTGCTGAACTGGGACATTAATCTTTAATACTATTGCTTTGGCTGTCCAGCTGGATGAACTGTCTGCAATTAGTTACCCTAAAATAACTGCATACGTACTGACAGATTCAATATCTTCTCTAATAAATTGGAAAGATAGGTCCTAGGTTGAGACCTACCAAGAAGCCACTGGTAAAATGACCTAGGAAAGGAAGGCAGGCGTATCTGACACAGTAGCTTTCATTATACCATCACTTTAATGCCATAGCTTTTCTGAACAAGACTCATGTTTAACAAGACTTTGTGTGTAGTGTAGCATTTTTTTCACTCATGGCAGATGGGCATTGACACATGTAGACCTGTGCATATATAGAGATGACAGATCTAATTTAGCTTTTAGTTGTATTGGAAGGACCAACTTTTAAATTGTCCTAAATATTTCCCAGCTTTCCATCTCACACTACACAGGTACAAGCTACACAGACAAGTTATTGTTAAACGGCTCATATTAATTCTTTAAAAAAATTAAAGCATCTGCCATGACCTAATTAAAAATGCTTTCCTTCATCTGTTTTGCAGTACAGTTTATTGAGGTGGTGTCTTGAGGAAAAGCATTGGGAAAAAATGCTTGCTTTCCTCTAGGATTTTCCACCTAAATAGCCATTTTTTCAAACTGTGAGACAAAACATGGGAAGATCAAAATTATGCCTCCACTGGAATCTGAAAGGGAATTTATAGAGAGAAAAATAAAACCACTTCTCACTCTAACTCCGTAGATGAGGTGCAATGGGCACCAGCTATGGCTTACAGGACTCGGGTCTGTGCCAGTGTGTCCAGTCCTGCACTGATACTCACACCTGGTGCTTTAAACCTCATTCACCTCTCTGCTCAGTCCTTTGAACTGCAGTGGAGACACATCGTAAGAGTGTGAATCTGCTATTCTAACCTTAAAGTACTGGAACTTCAATGTCCATTCCAAGTTTAGCATTAAGGTTACCTCCACAGTCAAACACAAAAGTTACCTATGTTTAGAAGGTGACACAATGTATCCTAGAAAGGTCCTTCATACAGATAAGAGAGATCCAGAATAAATAATAATTACTTTAGAGTGCCATTATGTACATATCTGGTTTTGTTTCCCATGGCCTTTTTTGATTGTTTCCCAATTATTTTGGTTTAGTTGGCTGGGTTTCCTTTAATAAATAGGTTAATATTAGTCTCTCTTTCCAAAACTTTAACAGTTTAATTATTTTCATTGCATAAAATAGTTTTCTTATTACTTTGGCCTAGTGTTTCTCCCTCCTGTTCACAGAGAAAAAAATCCATTCTTTCACAGACTGATCATGATTCTGCAACATTTTCTCTATCCCTCTCCTATTTTTTTCATTGATCCACTACCTTACTAAGTAATTACTGTTACATTTCAAATTCATCCCGTTGTCAGTTCACTTCTTACATTATTCTGAATGCCTCCATCTCTGCCTTTCCTTACAAAAAACCATTCTTAGACTGTCACATCCAACATTAATTTTCTCTCTCTCTTTTTTTTTTTTTCTTTTTTTTTCCTGGTCTATTGGAATTCTTTCAGGAAAATCTAATGATGCCGATTATGCCATGATGAGATTTTCCCCCCTTCTTATTGTTCTTGTCTAGAATCAACCGTGCATTTCACCTACACCTAACTTCCATGTCACCTGGGAGGAAAGCTAACCACTTACAGAGACACCTCGAGAGCAGAAATGTCATCTTACACATGTACTTGAAGACAGGATGCATTGCCTCTGAAAGTTTCTTTTTCCATGGACTGTAGATGAAACCTAGAGAATTCCCTTACATATCTAAGTTTTAGATGGTTTAGATGAGCTGAATCTCATCTATGTTTACTTCTTTTATCTGGTCTGCAGACAATGGGATGTAAGAATAACTGGAAAAGAAAGGCATGAAAGTCCTTGGGAACTTAACCACTAGAGAATATCTGAAATGGATTTCAGCTACAAGGGAATTTGGATTTCTTTTCATTTATTGATTTAAGTTTTTTAATGTGTGACTTCCTATTTATTCTCAGTCAGTTGGGTTCCTTTCACCTGTCAGATGCAAAGAAGGAGGCTTTGTTTATTGATTAAGTGTTTTTGAAATTATTATTCTGAATTACTTCATTGTGACCAAGCTAATCCTCCATGGCATCATAACTGTTCTTGTCAGCCATATCGGTATCAGGCAAGGGGAGTAGTGAACATACTTTTTGCAAAACATAACAGCGGCCACCTTTCAGAAAGTCCAGAATACTTACCTGCAGCAAGTTGGGTATTGCCAAAGTTGTTCAAAGTAACTCCTTGAACCACTAATAAGTTTTGAAAATGTAATTATAAATTTGAGTTAGTTTGAGTTAATTTGGATAATATCAGTGCAACTTTTAAATTTGTCTTTCAGGTATTCCCTTAACTGTCACTTTCATTTCATTGGAAAATACCTAGATAGACCAAAAGATAGATAGATGGACAGATTGACTAACCACATCCTCAGATGACCTATAAGGTTTCTAAACAGTATGTTATAGGACTTTAGGCAGGAATCAGCTGTTTCACTTCCACAACCTGCAAAAATTTAAATAGTATTTTTTCATCTAAGAAGCATGGGTTCTGACTATTCTACTTTGGCAAGTAATTTCAATAAATGCAGTAAAACTAATAGAAAAGAATGTAATTCAAAAATACAAATAAATTCAATTTTATTGAGCAGTCTTTCCTTTGAGTTGCTTAGGAATTGTATTTTGTGCATTTCCAGGGTGAAAGCAAAGCCTGACAAATGCTAATTTCCTAAGCAGGGTGCAGCTCAGAGGTCTCAGTCAGAAAGAAGCAAGAGCTCTGGAAATCACCAGATGTTGCCAAGGTTTGAATAATCTTGTTTGCTACATCCATTCAGTTTCCTACCCAGACAATCCCTCCCTGTTTTCTAGCTATCCCCTCTGAACCCCTGGAGCAGATTCTGCTTTAAAGCTATCGGGATTAATTATAACCAGCTAATACCAACTTTCTATTTACCCACACGGTTTCACAAAGGTTTATAGCACACCTAAACCAATCCCCAAATGTGAGCACATTTATTATTTAGGCACTCTTCCTCAAATTATAATTTTAGTTTTCCTACTCGCTTTACAAATGTCTGCAAAAAGTAAGGGGTGGGGGTGTAAGAAGACATGAGAAACATCCTAGAAGAAAAGTCCCACTGGCTCTAGGGCAGACTGAAAAAAAATCCTACTAGTACTTATTTTAAAATTTTGGGGGCAAAACTGTTTCTTATTCTTCTTGGTTTCATGGATTTTTATTTTATTTTTAATAAGACATCCTAAACTCCTGAATTTGTTAATTCAGTGTATTGAGTTTGAGTTTTTTTCAGAGCAATGGTCTAGGAGAAAAAAGAGAGCTGATCTTTATGAAAAAACTTTTTTTTTTTTCCTGTAGAAAACAAGAAGAAGATCCATCTACTTTTTTTCTGCCTTGTGCTTCTCCTTTCCTGATTAACTAATTGTCCATTCTACATTTCCTGGCTCTCTACCAGGTTCTGTTTCTCAGCCATACCTCCCAGGGTGTGCTGCTACCAGCCTGAAGGCATCCCACAGGGTCTAGGCTGGTGAGAGATGTGGTGGAAGACCAAGGGTCATCTGATGCCTGCTATCCCTTTAAAGAGAGAAGTAAGCATTTCCAAGGAGTAAGTTACCAGTGCTAAAGTCTAAACCAGATCAGATGTAGTGTGCAATTCAGGTCAGCTTCTCTGCTGATGAATCTGATCAGCATCTTCTCTGATGAAGAGAGGTGAGCAGCTAAGACATCTATAAGTCCATTTAGATGGCTAAACACAGGCGCTGGCTTGTTTCCAACTGCTCTCTGTGCTAAAGGATGACATGACAGGGTGTGTGACCCCATATTCAACTGCTTCTTCTAGAAAATTGGGCAACTGGAAATAGAGGTTGCATGTCACCAGTGCAACATCTGTCAAGGTCATCCACGAGACACACTGTTGTTTCATGGTGAATACAAAGCATTCTTGCCATCAAAGTGGTCTGGCTGGCCCAGCACGTTTTCTGATCTGCCAGAACTGCTGCATCACATTCTGCTGGAAAACTGATGGATCCAGAAGCCATTCCAGAGCACAAATCACAGAATAACCTTTTTGAGAGGTAAACTTTATTACCAACTCTTCCAGGAATTACGTTTTGGGCCAGGAGACTTCGTAATTTTTACTCACTGCTAGTTAAGACTTGTTATAGAAAAGATGATCATAGACCTTTCATAACAAATTTAAGACTACATTACTGTATTTATGTGTGAATCCATGTGACTGTGCCTTGAAAACTGGGATCATTTTATTGGACCCCTGAGTTACAACTAATTTATTCAAAAATAACCAGAAAACAACACACTTTTACTTTGGTTAGTGTAGAACAGACAATCCAATTACTTGATAATATAAGACAAACAAACTATATGTCAAGCATCAGAGGCCATAATCCACCTCCTTTTATAGCCTGAGTTTCTCTCCTACAGCAATAGTTGAATGTGAATTCACCCAGTGTAATTTTCCAGCCAAACTGTGGTTACATCCATATTATCACATGCTGCCTATGCTCACATGCCCCCAGCTTTTCTGTTCTCCTTCCTAAATGCTTTGCCCTTGTACTTAAACAACTTAACAAGCCTGTATTTTCAGTTGATTCTGCACTGCAATAAAGGCTATACATTCAAGCTCTTCTAGCTGCTTTCTACTGTAAATGCATTCTTCCCCTTTATCTGTGTTATCTGTTCATTAAATATGTATCTTTCTACTGGAGTTTTTAATCACCACAGGGATCTATTCCATTTCCATGTGAATGATTTGTTCTTTTTTTGTGCAAAGAGGAAAACACACTTTTAATGTAGAGAGTACACTACATGTTGTACGACTGATTACATCTTTCCCCTATCTCACCCTCTTTGTACATAAATGTACTCACGTCACACATTTCAACTCCTGAAAGGACAAAAAGTTCAAAACAGCTAGGAGAAGACATGCTTAACAGATGCTTTTCCAGTATCTCAACCCTTGCTTCCCTCTCTACCATGAATTAAAATATTAATCATAGCAAGCTCTTTAAATCTGAGTGTCTGCATTTAAAAAGAAGTTAATTTTGCATACAAGAAAATAAGGCACTATCTGTTGTAGCACAAGTCAGGCATGTGTTATCCACAGCCTGGGATAGAGGAGAGCACCCACATGGCCCTGCCAGTGTACATGTGCCTTAGGTGCTCCCACCCAAATCCTTTTGGGCCAGTTTGTCCTGTGCTTAGGGACACCACCATATCCCTAAAGGGTTGAATAGCAAGCTGGAATGCTTTGGGTCACATAGATAAAGGTTGGGGCAAGTTTTTCTTGAGCTTAACCAATATAAAGATGCCATCTAGTCTAGATAACTGCTGTAGGCTCCCTGGGTAGGAACTAGGAGTGGCATAAGGCTCTCCAAAGAGTGATAGGCTTTGTCTTAAGATGGAATGAGTGGTCTTCTGGAGGTGCTTGATTCTCTCAATTGACTAAGATCTCAACCAGACAATTGGCTGAATGTTAATTTCTGCATAGCTGCAATTAAATGGGATGAATCTGACCTTTGTGTTTTCCTTTACCCCAGGGCCTAGTGACCCTTAGTAAGGGCAATAAGCCCTAGCAGCAAACAGACCAGTGTTTATGCTGGAGTAAATTCTTGTTAGCCTGAAGCTCTAGTCACCTCTGAGTTCTTGGTTATCTGTTCTCATGATATAAAATCAAAAAGTGCTACCCTATTTGGGATCAACAAACATGTCACAGTAGAGTATATGAAAAATAAAACTTTGTGTCCTCAGAGACTTGGAGAAATTTAGAATGTTTCTTGATGTGGTTTGTTTGTGGGTCACAGCTTTGCTACGGGCCTGAACCGACAACTAATTATGCTCTGTGGCTCTAAGGCTTTCCAAAACAAATAACCTCTTGGTGGGAAAGGAGAGGCTGTGTGAAGATAAATGAGATAGGATCTCTGTGGCATTTATTCACTGGTTAAAACTAATACTCCAGGGAAAGGATGTGAGGAAAAGAAGTTTCTTCCTTTAAGTATCTTAAGGTCTTTTTTATCTTTTCCTGGATGAAAAGTCAGAGAGCAATGTCCTGATACTGTCTCAGCTCTCACCTCTTCTTTACATCTGCATTAGAAGCTTGGCATGATGTTCATCTTACTAAATTGTAGCCTTCTGAAAGCTAGGCGTCTGACTGAAGTTTGGCAACTAGCTGCTTTTTGTACAGATAAATTTCCAAAGGGTTAACTGTTCCCCCTCAGGCTTCCTCTTAGTTCCTCAGTTTACAGAAACTCACTTGAAAATTGGGAACGTTTGCATTTTAGAACAAATTCACCCCTTCAGCTGGATGCAGTTTTCTAATAGTGGGAAGATTTGAATACTAGGACAAAATCAGGGGATGCAATTGTTTTACTTTTTAAAATTTAATTAGATTTTTTTTCTCTGGAAAATAAAAGTTTAAAAATTAATTCAGATTCCAGGATAAATTTCATTGCTCAAGTCAAATGAAGATGGGAGTCTCAGTAACCTTTTTGAGACATTCCATGACATTGCTTATCACACTGAAGTTCTCCACTTAATCCTCTTGAATTATGAGCTGTAGCAAACACAAGAAGCTCAGCATTCTCTCTAACACACTCCAAACATTTGTAGTTGATTAACATGGTGACTGCCATGAAAGTCTGTTTGTTCATTTAACTGATTTGCAGAACCCTAAATTAAAAAGATTATTGACCAGAACAATTAACTTATTTTTATTTAGAGGCATTAATCAAAGCAATGTTTTCTAGCTTTTATTCTGTAAAAGTCATCATCTATTGGCCTAATTAGTAATTAAGATAATATCTTATGACTACCCCTGATGCTTTAGCACTGATAGATTAGTTGCTGGGTAAAAAGAGCAGGGAGCATGAAGTTACCCAAAGTTACATCTGAAAAAATAATAATCTTAATTGCTTGATTTTGGTTTTATTTAACATTTGATTGAGGGCTTGATTTACCCTCTCTCTATCTGGCATTATTTAACCTTTCACTTTTATGAACAATTAAAGGCAAATGAAAATAAGCCCTTCCAAAAATAGAAGAATGTACTGAGGCCAAAGGGAACATCATCATTTTGCAAAAGCGAAAAAAAATATTTACCTTAAGGCTACTTAAACACTCAATTTACCAAATTACCCCTGTTTAGTGTAATGGAATAAATGGCGTGCATAGAGGATTGTTGTTGGCAGGATATCATTAGAACTAAAAAGGTAATGGGCCCTGAATAATGCCCCGAGGAGCCCTGGATACTGCAAGCTGAACCTGAGTGACCATCTATCAGAAGTTAGAGGGGAGAACAGACAGTAAAAGAAAGCCAAAAGCTGAGTTTAAAAATTTGTTGCTTTACAGTGGAGATCTTATCTGTGACTTGAAGTTAAGCATGATATTTTGCTGCCTATTGAAGCCAACAGCAAACTCTGAGCAGCGTTAGCAGTACGGGATTTAGTGTTACGGGATGGCAGTATACACAGAAAAGCATTTATGAATGGAATTCTCTTCTTCAACTGTAAATGCTTAGGTGTGAGCCAGTAGTTCTAGGCTTTGTAGTCAATGGGAAGAAAGAAGTATTTTCATAGTGCAATTGATCTCATGTAGATACCTAAAATAGGTCAGATGATCATCTACCACCACCAAGTGCCTATTTAGGTATTGGTTTTAAAGTTAGGTGAGTGAATCATAATCAGTACGATTAAGGAGTGGGTGTCAGGGCAGAGGGTCTGAAAAAAGCCTTTGAGCAATGTAATTCTTAGGAACTCAATATTGTGTGGGTCTTGGCTTGGACTTCTATGCAGAGATCAAATCTACAAATTATAATGCCTGAATTGGCTGGGTGGGAATGACAACAGGATTGCTTAAAAGAGAATTCTTCACCTTTGCCTGAAAGCCCCCCCCTGCCCCCTCTCATCTTTTACAGTATGCGGAGTATTACTGTCCTGTTGTCACTGAGCTCAGGACTCAGGTGTCATGCCTGACAAAGACGGGTCTATAGAATATGTGAAAGACATGGTCTGTCCTATCCACCTACACAGCTGAAAGTCCCCACTGGAAATCCAACATTGCTTTTCTCAGTTGTTGCAGGATTTTTCTTTCCTCCTCACAAATATAATCTTGCACTGCCAAAATCTAACCAGAAACAGCCTGCAAAGATCATTTTGCCAGCTTTCCATTGGATTATGTCACATCAGCTTTCATAGTCTTTAATGACTCTCCCTTTTCTTTTACACCTTGTGGGTTTGGGTTTTTGTTTGTTTGGGGGTTTATTCTATTTGTACTTTTTCATTTGGAAAGAGGAGTTTAATTACTGCTTCGAGTTTGACTGCAGTTATAATTGATTTGGGGTTTAGCAACAAGACCAGGAGAGAGGAGAAGAAGGTAAGGTTCAATTTCATTGAGGATCTCATTGTATTTTAAGTAACATTGTATACAATTACATTAACTGTTCCATCTGATGCAAAATGCAATTTTAAGTAGTTCTAAAAAGAAAAAATCAACAAGCTTGAGTCACAACATTGCCATAGAAGTAGGCCATCCTTTTTTATCGAACAAGCAGGAAGGTAGGACTTTCACTTTAGATGTGAAAAATCATTTCAGTTCCTCTCACACACAGGGGTTTGAACCCTCATCTTTCACTCAGTAACAGAGTGCCTTCATCATCAGTGTGGAACATACCCTGGGGTGGAATGCTTTCAGTCATTCCTGTTGATGCTATTTCTCTTTGCATAAATAATGAAACATGCACTGGAGCATAGACTGAAACACAGCTGTCCCACCTCCCAGGTGATTGTCCAAGCACCAGGACAGAGAGTCTTGAATATTTAAATATTTTAAGCAAAGTGCAATCACTCCAAAAAGAGAGTATAAGGAGTTGTTACCCCAGAATATTATAGGATACTGTGATGAGTTTACATTTATATCCGTGTAGGTATCGTCAACAAATGAACTGGGTCCTAACTGTTGCTGTATGACATGAAAGACACTGCAAAGCCCTGCTGTTGGTTTTAAATCTGGAATTCCTTTTAGCCACAGCTGTTCTTGACAGTTTTGGAATAAGCAAAATTTTACCACTTTTTTTTTTTTTTTTTTTTTTTTTTTTTTTTTGAGTATTTAAGAACTTAGTTGTCAGTAAGTATTAAGCCAAAATAAT
Organism: Falco naumanni; assembly: GCF_017639655.2. Lineage (NCBI taxonomy): Eukaryota > Metazoa > Chordata > Aves > Falconiformes > Falconidae > Falco > Falco naumanni. The sequence continues at coordinate 81,580,805 of NC_054059.1, forward strand.
AATATTCCAGATATATTTCTCATCCCAGGTATCACCACTCTCTTACTAATACTTAGATTCTCTACCTACTATAAGATGGAAAGATCTGCTCTTCCTGTGATTTTTTTTGCAATTTTCCCTATGCTCAGAATTAAACTCACCTCTAGATTTTAAACTCACCTCTAGATCCAGGTGAAAGAGGAATTCTCTTCTGTTAATTTTCTTCTGTGCTCTGGGAAATTGCCCTCATTTTTAGGACTATTGTCTAAAAAAATTCCTCATTGCCAGAGAGGTACAGGACAAAGCCCTGGACTTCTGTTTTCCAGGAGCCTGTTATTGCTCTGGGGTTTTTACCACAACTGTTAAGTTTGCTGTAAGTTTTTTAGAGCATCTTTTGTGCTTTGAGATGTGTTTTTCCCTAAGGAGAGGAGGTTCTGTGGAGTTTTGGGAGATGGATTTGCTGGTCTTTTCCAAGTCTGTGTTCTAACAGTCATATAAGGGACACTGTTTGCAGCCGGCTGGATTTAAAGATCAACCAGCTAAACCCCTCAGTAAGGGATGATGCCAAACATGGAGCAAACACCATGACAAATGACAAAGAGCCCGGCTCCATCACAGCGTCCATCTTTAGCTGACAGGAGCTAGGCCAGGAGTGTTGCAGGGAGGGAGAGAGTCAGGGCAAGGCCAGAAATGAGGCACTGTCAGAGTTCATTAGTGTCACAGCGATGATGAGAAGCAATACGCTATTTAGACAAGCCCTGAGGCTATCCTAATTGACAGTGTTGAGCTCAAAGCCACCTTTGCTCCCTGTCCAGTGGTGTTCAGCATCATTCTAAAATTTATCTCTCTTGATGCACCCCTGTGAGGAAGGGACTGGCTACCCCATTTTAAAAACAGGTATAGATATAGCAAACCATTTGGCTTATGACACACAGGACATCTATATCCAAGCCAGCAACTGAATACAAATAACCTGGTTTTTTAGACTGGCATGTTTACACCCAAGACCATATTCTCCGCATGTTAGACAAGTTTTAGGAGTATTAAGCAAATTAATACTACGTGGGTTAGCAACAGATTAAGAGAATGATAAAAAAATCAAAAAGCAGTCCTGTAGTCTTCACATTCACATTGAGCCTACTTAAATAAGTGCTTTGATGATCATCTCAGAACATAAAAAGAATTCAGTTTGCATCCTAAAGATAGACATTGCAAAATCTACCCTCCTTTCTCTCTTTCTTGCTTAATGTTAGTAGGTTCTGTTTCTTAAACAGAAATTACTGATTTCAAATTCAGACTAAGTTGTCTTCTTTCTAGAGCTGTTCCAGATTTCCTATGGAGTGATTAACAAAAATAAGAAAGAAAAATATTAGTCAGGAAAGGGAAGAATCTGACCACCTTGCAAAAGAGTCATAGCTAGCCAATGTCTAGGACATACATCATCCATCCTCCTTTAAATGGGATCGAAACCACTGCCAAAGACAAAATTCTAATAATTTAAAGAAATCGTTGTTGCATGGTGGTTTTCATAGTTTGTTTTTAAGCACACACTACTGTACCTTAGAGAGGATTTTATCTAAAAAAAAAGCCAAATCTCATCTAGTATTTTTCCTTCAGTAGCTCACAATGTGCTTATTGAATGCTGATCCAGCCAAAAAGGACAGCTTACTAGGAGAAAATCTATGTCTGTGTATATTAAAAGTGAAAGAAAGCAAAATCCTAACCTAAAACCATTCTTTCAAATTTGCAGTCATAAGTCATGAAAAAACAAAACAAAGCTGCTTCTATAGTTTAAGATGATGTAAAGCCAAATCAGTTTAAGTATTTGGATGGATTTTGAAAGCTGAGCGGTGAAGGCCATCCATGTTAGAAATTAAAGCATGCAAAGAAAAAGAACAATTAAGATCCAAAAGTTCACTTCGGGCTTCCTTAAGGTCAAAAATGCAGAGCTACTTTAAATACAGGTAAAAATATTTGCAATCTATAAAGGAGATCACAGTGATACTACATCTGATGGAACAGGTACAGACAGCAAACAGCCTCTGACGGGAAATGCAGAAAAAATTATAAAAGTCCCTTTTGATGTGAAAGCACCATGAAGTGGCACAAAGGCTGGCCCTGCAAGTAAAGAAATAGAACAAATATTGTGCTTTCCTTAACACAAACATGCTGTACATAAATGCTATTGTGTAAGTATGAAAAAGAATGACCATGAAGAAGGTGAGCTGAAGAAATAACCATAGGGCAAATATCCTTATACAGACGGGTACCAGGATGAAATATGTTATGGTCTACGTAACTGTGTGGTGGAAAGACAGGTTAGGTTGTTCTATATGAATTTCCATCCATTTGTCTATCTGTCTTATTTCTTAGCTTCTGTTATTACAAATAAAGGAAAAATTTGTCCAGTCTTAGAAAAGCTTTTGAGTCATTGGGCTCTTTCCATCCCAGACTGAAAGACTATATTTTCACATTATAAATTGAGACATCTGACCAAAATATGAAGCAAACTGCTTCATTGTAACATTTTTGAGCTATCTTTTTTATTTTACCTTTTTTTTTTTCATCGTTTCAAAGCAATGACCTACTTCAAACAAGCAAAAAAAAATATAATGCCTTCCTTTTATACACATTAGAATGGACCATTTTGACATTTCAGAAATGTCTTTCAAAACTTAGGAACAGGAAATTAATAAAAATCAACCATTTATTATAAAGCAGTATTAATTTTATGACCTACCGGTATTTAAAAAATTTAGAAGAAACAGTCTTTGCAAACCTCCCAAGTATCTTATAACATTTTAGTTAAGAATAATATCTAGGGTCCTGAAATGACCCTCGGTATCCCTGCCTTTCTCATGGCTTGTTGGGAAAGACCTCAAGACTGCAATCTCACTGCCCCTAAATGGATAGTGACTTCTAAACAGCAACCCGTCTGGGGAGTTGTCTTTTTTTAGGGTAACATTAAAAGAACTGAGAGACAAATGACCTAAAACTGTGAGTTATTGTTGGTCAGGGGGATAGTTTCCTTTCAGCCAGTATCTCGGTGAGGTCAGATGTCATCGTACTGGTAAGCAGTTCAAATCCTCCCTCCGCCTAAAGATATGGACCTAGATCAAGAGTCGGACTTAATCTTAGCAATGCATTTATCGATGGGTAAGATCTTGACTGTGGAGCAATCAAGCACACTTCTCCCGAGGGAGTAAAAAAAATCTTGATTTTAGACCTGCCAGGTTGAAAGACTTGCTTTATGTCAGTTCCAAAGAAAATGTAGCTCTCCTGATTTTTAGCTCATTATCATAACCATCATTTCACTGCAGATCAGGGACAACAAAGCCCCTGAACCCACACAGCAATCATTGAACCTCCCTCTGAAGGTACAGTTATCTTTCTGGCAATAAAGTAAGCTTCATGTTGTAATGGTATTTTCTTTGGGTTCCTTGCCTTGCCCTCACTCACAAATGGAAAAAGTTGTTGCCTACAGATAATTGGCTATAACAGATACTGAGTCTTCTGTGCATATTCATTTGGAAATGACTCTTGGGTTACTCTTGCTTATTGCACTAAGAAGACTAAGGTAAAAAGTGGACAACTGAATCGAGACAAAGAACAGGTTAGACTGTGCAAGATGTTGAGGTTTGTATTGCAACCTTGAGGAGATTAAAACTTTATCATCACCTACAACAACTCATATTGCCATTCCTTGGAGACTGGAAAAGAAGGGCACATTTTGATCTGTGTATATCACCCACTTCTGAAATAGCTGGAGCTGTGGGCTGTGTTGACAACCACAGCTATCCTGATGAACCTCTATCATGAACACCTACAGATGGAATGAACGCCCCTTCAGAGACCCAGGGAAGAAAAAAAGCACTCTGCCTTGACAGGGAGGTGGTTGTACAGGGATACAAACCTTGGTTTAAAACAACAGCAGTGCATCAGTGTGACACATTAACTTTTGGGAAGCCTGGGTAGCCAAAATGCCCCATCTACCCTCTGGCACGGTAGCCACCCCTGTTAAAGAGGTGTTTGTGGTTGCACTTTCTGCCGTTCAGTGCAGCTCTCTTTGTGAGCTTTCTAACGTTTAGTAAGAGATAACAGATTAAGCCAAGTGCAGAGATAATGAAATATAAATTAGTAGGTTTGCCAGCCTTTATCCACAGCACTGTCAGAGTGTATTATCTGGTATATCTAGTTCAGAGCAGTCAGTTAAATTTCCCCTTATCAGAAACTGAGTGTGAAGTGTGGTAATGTTGCTAAGTGCAGAACAAAAATCTCTCTTTTTTTGCATCCCATGACTGCTCCAGGCAACATTCTTGGAAACCTCTGAGTAGGAAGGAAAAGAAGACCCTGAGATATATACACTGTGACAAGCCAGGAGGCTAAGCTCCACCGGTAAACCGTCCTGTGAGCGGCAGTCGCCTGTGGCTGTGACATTACCACACTTTGCTCAGCTTCAGAAAGGGAAATTTAACTGACGACTGCTATGAACTGAAGCCACAGCCTAAACCAGATAATACACCCTGACAATACTGTCAGGCAAAAAAGGCTGTGTTCCCATTGATTTCATCGCATTGGAGACATATTACCCAGGGCTGTGTATGTTTGAGGGTATATGTGAACACTGTGGGAATATCAAAGGGAAAGACACACTGATTTGGGCAGAAACAGGCCTTGCAGAGATAAATCCCCAAAGTGCACTGACTGAAATATGTATTATTTAGCGAAGCTGGCATGGCAAAGATATTGATTGTAATTATAACATAATCCTCAATCTACATCTGATATACCCTGCTGGGTTTGTTTAAAGGAGTGCAAAGCAGGGAAAATAACGTTTCTTGCATCTCTGGGTCGTTTCTGAAGGATTGGAAGTCCAGTTTGTCTGCATTTCCAGCAGGATACAAACATCAATGACAGACAAAACTGGAAAGGTTCAGAGCTTGGGTTCAGCTCAGAAAGGATCCAACCTTCACTTAATCTCTTGGGACTTGGACTACAGATGCTGCATAAACAGGTTTGTGATCATATGATAAAGGTAAATATCTAGTGTCACAATATAGATTCTAAAAAAGAAGAGTCTGAAACAAAAATGGTTCTCATACTTTAGAACATAGGCCAGCCTCTAATTATTTGGCTTACAAGAAATTTTCTCTGAAGTTGGAAAGAGAAGTTGGTACTCAGTTCCCATGTTTTCACTAACGTTTGTTAAGCTTTACCTAGCACCTGTCCCCTTGCAAGCTGTAGACCTCAAGGTCTGTAGTGAAATGCTAATTCTTAAATTTGTGTTACTCAATATCCACATTTTTTTTCACTTAACAAACATAAGGAAATTTCTCACGATCCCTTTTCTCTTGACTCCTTGTTCTGACCAGACCCTTGTGGTATACCTGGGGAAGGAAAACTGAAAATGTGTGGGTTACAATCTCAAATAAACTATTTTGTCATAAAAGTATCAAGGGTTTCAGATTATCAAGACTTACTAATTGATGGAGTCTTGATCTACGGGTTGGACTGTTGGTGCCAAATTTGGCTTGAGGAACTTAGCTGGGAACTTCTAGGTGGCAGGGTATGAAGCTTTCTCTGTTTACAGTGATAAGCACATTCAGTTCCCATCCTTCTGCAACAGTATGTATTGCAAAATTGGAATGAGCTTGTCATGAACAGCTGAGTTGCTTCTGAGACTATCAGAGGAAGGTGACCAAGTCTTACAGCTTTTAATTTGTGCCTAGAAATTTAGGGTATCCTTTGAAAACAGGAGTGGAGGGGTAAAGTCATTGGTCAAATAAATCATTACTTATTACACCTTTTATAATGGGAACATTTATAGCAAATATAAAGCAGGAAAAAAACAGACCCCTGACTTCATGTAAAAGATTTATTTAGAACATCTACAATTAACTTGCTCTTCATTTCACTGGTGTACTATCTAGCTGCATACACTGTCTTTTTCTCATTCTTAAGAATTCAACAGCTTCAACCCCAGCACTCTGCAAAAGCCATAAATTAGAATCCAAGACAAACTGATGTTTCATTTGAAATGTTTCATGTCGGTTTGCAGCTTCCAAATTAGCATGAAACAGCACCAGAGGAAACAGAGGGATTCTCCTACATTGTACAAAGAGTTATGTGAACTTTTGAAATGCTGAGATCTCATTACTGGCAACACTTTGACCTCAGAATTTTCATGTGCTGACCTGGAGGCTGCCTTTGGAAGTAGAAATGCAGATTCCCCATTCAGCATGACTGCATGGGTTTATCAAGCCAGATGATTTTTTTTTTTTTTTTTCAAATGCAAAGCAACAGTATGTGGCTTCCAAAACTGAGAAAAAGTAATTAAAAATTATAGATATAAAAGCAGGATGAATAAGCAATCAGCTAGGAAAAAGGCAGACAGAATGCAGTCCTTTCTGGGGTGCTTTTGGTAAGCTTTTATGTTTTGTTGCTAAGCCTGTTGAATCCTATCCAGAGATCTGGGATTAAATGATCTATAGAGGCTTAAAGTACCAAACAGAAAGCAGAGAAAGAGCAAGAGTTACTCGTCTTCTGAAGCTACCTCTTGTTACTCCTGTGACCCAGTTTTATTGGGATTGCTACTCAGCAGCAAAAAGAAAAAAAAAAATATCTGAGATAATGTAATGAAGCAAATACTAAGGAAACATTTTTTGGTTAGTTGGGAAAGAAACCAAGTATAACATTCTGGTCCCACTGAAGCCAACAAGAGAGTCACTGATGATGTCAACAGAGCCAGAGGTTTACCACAATAAAACACCTTTTTAAAATGTGGACTCGTTACTTCAGAAGAGACTTTAAGTCACCATTTGGGGAACAGCACTGCGTTCTTGCTGGTTTGGTCCAGAAAAGACTAAATAGTTTCAGTATGTTTCTTAGGGCTTCAGATAATTACATTTCTTCAAAAAGAAAGTCTTTGTGCATCCCACTATTAAGGGGTGACAGGTTACACCAGCTAAAAATCTGGTCACACTTTTCACCCAGTCTCTCTCCATTCATTTGAAAATCATGGAGTAAGTTCAGGAATTCTGGAGGGATTGAACAAGTGTAGAAACTCAGCTAAAGGCAGCAGCAAAGAACTTCCTTTGCAGGGCAAGGACGGAGTCCCTGTCAGCACAGCAACAGGTCATTTGTAATTCAGTGCAGACTTTTAGCTTCTTTGCACTATGTATAAGACCTGTGAGTTCAACACTTATCACTGATCCCCTTGTTCCTTTGTGGGATTGTTGTATTCCATTGCAACAAAATAATGCTGCAAGCAATTTCTTCTCTCAGTGTCATCTTCATTCCAGTTTGCTCCACACTGGAAATTAGCTGGATGGTGTTGTTTAAACTGTTTTTAAAATACATAGTGTAAAAACCTCACCTTCAGACTCCGCAAGACTTCCCTAACCTACTATGACTGAATGGAAAATTCTGCCGCTCTGATTAAACTTATATGTAGAGGTGAATAAAATATAAAAGAGGTCTTGAGCATCATCTTTTATTTAGTGTCTTGTCCGATAAGTATGATCATACTTTTAAGGATCACAGTATATTTTTAGACACCTTGTAAAGCACTCAAGCTTTTGCTTAGAGTACTAAGAGTGTATGGTTTAATAAGCCAGTTGACAGAACATTAGTGACATCAAAGCAACGGAAAAAACTCTGTTTGCTTGCTCTTCCTTTTATCTGACTTTAAAATACAGTGCAATCGACAGGATTAGGAGATAAAAACACACATATACATGCAAACCAAGTGCATATAATGAATACTATGTGATTAATTGTTCAAAATTAATGCTTATTTTCAGGAAATGAAGATATTTTTCTCCTTCTAAATGCACATAAGATTTTATGCAAGCCCACTGTTTCAATCTACTGGTATGTTGCAGTTTATCATGGGGTTTCTTAGAGATATCAGATTGATGCCATCTAGGTATCATGTAGACAGTAAAAGTACACGATGCTTCTCCTCCTTTCTGCTATTAATCCCCAGTTTGTCAGGGTTGCTCTTGAAGAGAAAGAATATTCAAGTTTCTAAGACTAATATCAGGATGTAACCCCAGGAGAGATGGTAGGTGGTTATATCCATCAGGTCACATCTTACATAGACACCATACATGGGACACATCTCACCCAACTTAAAATGTCTGTAGAGCTGGTCTCCTGCAGAATCCAGCAAAGCCAACACAGAAATGGGCATGTTTAGCAACCAATTCATCTGACTTCTCTGAGATATTTATTTGGAATAAGCTGCGCTTAATAGTAAAATTGCTTTTTTTCCCTCTATTTTTGTCTTTCTCCTTCCTTTCTACATGGAGTTTAAAGCGTGTGGTTATAGGTGTCCGCGTTTTACATGATGAAAGTTAAGTTATACAAGTTCAGTTGCATTTCTACATATGCTGCCCTTGAAGTCTCAGAACTTTTCACATAACTGATTGTCCTCAGAACCATCTTGTGTCAGATGATACCATGGTACTCTCTTGGTTGGACTTTTTACTCATCAGATAAGATCTCATAATACAAGGAGACCTCCAAGCTGATGGCAACCAGCAAGTCTCAAACCCCATCTGGGTGCAGAGAAATGGAAATACCATCCACTTTGCACATTGCCACCTCCTACCGGCTGACTAAAATGATTCATTAAAGAGGAACATTTGCTCTCAGAACATCGGTGGGAATATGAATTTAGCAAAAAGATTAAGTTTTAGTTAATTTTGTTAGTCACTTCAATGATAATCTAGTTATGCAAAACCTTTCAAAGCCTGCAATTTTCTGTTTTCTCCTTTTAGTTCTGCAATGCATGAGGAAAGCAATCTCCTCTCTTACACCATCAGGATTCATGTATTACTGTTCTCTAAGTTATAACATGGGAATAATACATGAACAGCCCCATAAATGCCTAAATTCCAGACACCTCTGTTTCCATTTAGTCTTATTCTCAACAGCAGTACTGTTAACACTGTTTGACTTCACCATAGACTGGTAAAGAGTTGTTATAACTTGAGTTATTTATAAACTACTATTTGGTCATTAGCATATGATCATTAGGGCTTCATGTGCAGGTCTTGAGGCCTGTTGTTAATGGGAGAACAGCATCTTTGAAGAAGAGAGCCTTTTTTGCTTACATATTGTGTATCAACTTTGCTTTTCCAATACTTTGCATGAAGTGGTAGAACAGTAGGATTTCCTAATTCACTGGAAAGCCAAGTGCTCATATCTATGTTACTTTCCATATAAAACACTTAGAATACACTCAGTTGCAAATGTGAAGCCAAAGCTGAACAGTGAATTCTCCTTAAGGCCTGATTTTCCAGGCAGTTTTTTGCCTATGGAGATGTTTCAGCATTAATCTTGATCATATTCTCTTTCACACCCTCTATCTAAGGTACTAAAAAGGGAATTCACAGGAATTCGTAAGGTGCCATAAGCAATGTTCTCAGAAGTGTAAAAGAAATGAATACGATAATAGCTTTCAAACTAAGTTCTCCTCAATGTGTTTAGTTCACTGGGTGTTAAAGAACATTTAGTAACAGTTTAAACGAGTCAAATGAGGATGCAATCAGAATTCATCAGGTAAGGCACTACCCAAACTGAACGTTATACCCTCTTTGTGGTGCTGTAAAGGTTTCTCTTCCCTCTTGACCTGTTCAGATAAAAGCTGGCTGATTTCTTTAAAGCACGTTTTTCAGGGACATTTATCAGAGTGCTAGAAAAAAATGGGATTGATGCTTTTTCTTCTCCCCCCTCAACCCCCTTTTTTTCTTTTTTCTTTTTAAGCCTACTCTTTAATATCTCAGCCCACTCTGCATAATGGGAGCTGTCAGGCTTTTGCTGGAAGTTTCTTTCTTAGCAAGGGCAGCACATTGGGCATGTCTACTGCTGGAAGTACATTTCAAATCAGGTAAATCCTATTCTTTCTGGTATTAGGAGGTTCGTCCCATTCAGAGGTCAATTACAGCACGTTACACATCCTCCTAGTTCTAGGTATGTAAGGTCAGGGTCTGTAGGAAATGTCATGAGCTTGCTGCAAAATTTGCACTTGTTTCATTACTCATCCTTGATATATCAGCCCCATATGGAAAATTCCTATAGTTTTTGTTGGGGTTTTTTTTGAAAAAAAAAAAAAAAAAAAAAAAAAAAAAGACCTTTCCTCAGAAGTTTTTAAGTGCTTCAAATTGAACAATGAATTTTCTTTCCTCCATGGGATTTAATATAATCTTCCACAAGAGGTTGTTCTCTGTGATGATGCATATGTTTTCAGAGGGACTTCTATTAAATTTGTAGATGGAACATTTCCAGGTGTAGGGTTTTTTTGTTTCACTCCTACTTAATGCCTTAAGACTGTTGCAGACAGAAACAGCTAGTGTCTAGACTGTCTTACAAAGACGTAGGTATCTCAAGAACATAGTAATTTAAGGCTAGAGCCATTATTGTATTAGAACATACTATATTATTGATAAGCACCTCCCTTCAATAATAGCTAACATGACGGATTTACTGATTAGTCTAATTTATTGAATATGTTGTGCAACTGTATTTTATAAACGTATTTATTTGAATACATTGCCCACAAACAGGGCATGAAAGGAGAGAGAAGGATAACAAAATGTGGGATAAGAACTGGAATTTTTAAGTAGAAGGAATGGATGATGATGCAGCCCTTTTGGTTTTGTGGGGTTTTTTTCTAACACATGGATACATCACCACTTCATAACATGTGTTGAGGTTTCACCTGGCACACATGCTCAGATAGGGCACTCCTTGGCTGGACAAAGCCTTCTGGAGCTATATGAGGTAGCCTGTTCCCCACTGTTGTTAGGGTGGCACAGTCCCTCTTCTAACCTGTGACCTCATGCACAGACGTGCCCAGTCTGATCAACGATCTGCAGACAGAGTCAACAGGACACATGAGGTCTTTGAGCATGGTAGCTTTTGAGGTCCTGTGTCACTGTTGCATATGATACTGAAAAAACTATGGAGCATGAGATGGGACCTTCAGGTGTGACCTTCTTATTTAAGGAATATGTTCCAAGAATGAGACTCAATACATATGAAAATATCTCAAACTGGTGGGATGCATAAAAGCTCATTATCACTACAAGAAAACTGACAAGCAATAAATAAAACTGTCAGATGAAATTTGTTTTGATTATTTAAGGTAAGCAATAATACTGAACTTCAAGAAGGCTGATGACATGGGTAGGTGGCATTAATTCTTGACACATGCAGTCTGAGAAGAAATAATTTGAAATATTCATATATTAGCTACTAAGTCTGTTGTGAAGGGAACACGCCTGCACACTGCAGGATAAAAAATTATGCAAACCTGCAATGTGCAAAACCCAGGAAGCACAAGGAATGAGACAGAAAATATTACGGGAAGAAATGTAATGCCCTCACTTAGGAACACGCTCTTAAAACTGACCATCTCCATCACCAAGCGTAGTGTTTCACTGGTTTGGGCAATCACACTATACCATAATGTGTGAGAGCATAAACTGATCAAATTTCATCTTAAAACCTCAGCATCAATGTGCTTCTGGGACCAGGATTCTTCAGCTGCATCTATTTAAATTGAATAGCTCAAAGGCACTCTCTGATTCTATGATCAGCTGGCACAATCTGGCCTCATTCGTGTCATGAAACTCTCTTGCTTCCTTATACAGGTTGGCCATAGACAAACTGTCCATTGAGAACGGTCCATGAACCATTCTAGCTCCATGAACAGAAATTTCATGGGACTGTGTCGACCACAAAAGTGCATTGTTCTAACAATATTGTTAATTCAACATGCTGATCTGACACAGATGAGTTTGCTAGTATTGTATCCCTGATATTCTGGACAATCCTTCTCCTTAACAGCTTAGCAATTAAACCATTCACTTAAACCAGTCTTCTGCCCAAAGACGACCATGGGTTTTTCTGACTGGTGAATGAATATGAATAAGTGACCAATATCAGCTCCTCTGGTCCTTCATGTATGCATCCAAATAAGGAGACTATTATGAGTATTTCTGGGGGGATGAAGGTGCATGAGGTACACATCCAAACCAGGAGCCAGGTGGTCTAGTATAATAGCTTTGCTCAACTTCCATCTCTGTAGGCTTTCAGATTTAACCAGTCTTTTCACAGAAGCTTACAGGTATTTATTAAATATGAGGAACTTATTCTCTTAACCTTGATAGGCTTAATTGCTGAGCTTAATATTTTGGCTGTGACATTTCCTAAGACATACTGTGGAAATCAGTCCAAGATTTAGAAAGAACCTCTGAACCATGATACTAAAATATGAACAAACCCATCCATATTTTTGCTCTTCTGAGTTTCAGAGCCACACAACAAAGCAAATTTCAGAGCCACCAATGAAACATTTACTCTTCACTTAGAAAAGACAAACCAAAGAAGCCTTAAATACTTTCCCTGAGTTGTACTTACAACAGACAAGGAACACATAAGACCATACACCAAACATCTGCACATTGTCTGGGTGTGAAAATAACACAAACACCTTTGAACATGTAACAGTTAATGGAGGCATACAGATGCATAAATACTAAGGCACATCTTGATAATCTTATAGGTCTTCAGGCTTTACTCATTCCCCTTGCAACCTATTAGTGATCTGTCAGCTAATATTAAATAAGCTCCTGTAAGGAATTTTCCCTAGAATGGTTTGAATCAGGAAGTCTGAGATTTTAAACAGGTACTTCTTCATTCCAGTTAAAATAAAATAGTATTTCTGATGAAAACTCAGTTCAAGAAAACCTGTATATGTATTCCTAAATAGCGGGTAGGCTGGGCACTCCAGTAAACAAGATGAGTTTTTTTGACCTAGGATACAGTAGTCTTAGTCTGGAGGAGAAAAAACCTAAACAAGCCATAGACTGCTATTCAACTTTTGGGCAAATGTTAACAATTTTGCATCAGTTTTAATCACAGACACCTCCTAATGTTCACAATAATGTTCCTCTTGGAGCAAAGATACAGAATGCTGTCTTATACTGTGGACAATTCTGTTGAACTCAAATGAGAAACAAACATGTTTTGGTAGATCAGAACTTCAGTGGTTTGAAATAGATCGCTGTGTTTTAAAATTCCTATTTTAATTGTGATTTTAAAATGCAAGCAAAAGTCCTTGGTTCAATTATCATTTTGAGTGTTCTTCCCCAATTACTCTGATTTTCCAAAGAAAAGGACTCTGAATTTATTGGTGAGGCTTGGCTACCACAACAAGGAATTTAAGACAATTTAGTCCTTGGTACTTTCTGGTAAGCCAGGGGATATATTAAAATGTTATTAATTTATTTAAATACATTTAACTTCACATACATATATTCAGCCTTTTCATTACCTTGGAAAAGGGTGGATGAAGTCTTACTTACTAGATAGCGACTAACATTCTACTCCCAATTTGTATCAAGTGTCTTTGTATGGGTATGGGGATTCAGATGAAAATACACGACACCAACAGTATAGAATTGTTTTTGTTCGTTAAATACCTCACTCTCTTCCTCCTGCTTCCAGCTGTTTAAATCAACACTGAAAACTGCACTTGGAACAATTCCAGATGATTCTGATGAACAAACTGCAGAATTAAAGTGGAAAATATTTCTTATAAGCAGAAGGGAGAGATAATTAAGCAAAAAGCTTTCCAAACCACGGAAAGGAAAAATATTTACCTTTGGCAATTTAATAAGTAATTCTACACATGTAATTATAAAGTCTGAAATTTATTTAAACCCTGACCAGACAAATATTTATGTTCTTGTTCAGATATAGTTAATTTTGATAGTGAAGTCAAAGGTGTGTGTTCTTACTTTCTCTATCAGTCACTAGCAAAGTGAATATATTAAGTAATCTATCAAGCTTTATATATATACTTTATAATGTATAATTTAAAACACTTTAAAAATGTTTTAACAATTCCCAATTCTGCTCCTGTGTTAGAAGACTGACTTGTTAGCTCCAATTTATGAGATTAATCTGATTCCTCATATTATTTTTAGTTTATTGCAATTATACCATTACATAATGACAAATGGTTCCTCTAAAACATTTTTTCTTAATCCTAGTATTATCTTAAACAGGAGTTAAATCAGTTTTTATAAATAATTTATTTAAAGTAAAATTCTCATTTAATTTAAATTTAAATGAAATTTAAAACACCACGGCACAAAGTGATGTTTGTTCAAAGTATTTCTTATTTCTTTCATAGAACGGGATCCTATAGCAGAGGCATTTAAAAAGATGCTCTTGGGGTTTGGTTTGGTTTGGTTGGGTTTTTTACATTGTTTAATTACTTTTAGGACTGCATTTGATTTTGAGAGGCTGTAATATTCTAGTACGTATCTTCTTTTCTGATGCTGAACCAGGCACCCAGCCAAGAGTGGGAGCAAGGACTGGTCTGGAGAAACCCTGAGCCTTGCTTCAGCAGCTCCTGGGACTCAGGTGACACCTGATGCACTGTGGGATCCATTATGGGCCACAGATGACTTTTGTTCCCTTTCCAGAACAAAGCTGTCCCTTCTCCACTATTCCTTCTACTTTTTTTCTCTGTCTTTCTTCATTCCCCATCCTTTTTCACTTGTAAAGACTGTCTTTTCCAGTTGCCAGTATGATGGGTTTCTGTGACTAAGCAATCATAAACAGAAAATAACCAAGTCCATACCACACTCTGCATGTATGGATATTGCATACAGGTACTACACAGTCTGACTGATTTATTTATATAGGGCTATTGATTTTCTCCTTCTCTCCACGAACCAGAAGGTGGCATCTGATTACTGGCTTGTAAATTTGCATGTTTTCTATCTTCACTGCATCGGCCAACTTTAATGATTTCTTTTCTTTTCATATATATCTACATGAACACACACACACAAAAAATGCCCAGCCGTCTATATCCTTCAGCCAAAAACACATCCTTATACATACCTTATTGTTAACCAGTTCCATTTACGATAGTGATATTTAACCTTGTATTGAACTGGTTTGTTTTAGGGATCTGAACTCACTGTGCATTTATTGATAGGTTCAGCAACACAATCTAGGAGCTTGACATTATTATTCCTATTCTCCAGACTGGAAAATGAAAGCAAAAGAGATGCAAAGGCCTCCTTCAGAGGCAGACAGAAAAGTGAGAGTGTGAAATACTTAGATTTCCTTGCTCTCACTCACAGACCTTCAGCTACAAGATCATTCAAGCCAGGTAGCCTATTTCATAAAATCATGCAATTTGTAGACTCCTCTGGGTCACTTCATTAAGTGTCTGACAAGAGTTTGGATGGTATTCAGACTGCAGTAAGCAATTAGTATTTGGGATTCGATTCATTGTGATCAAGATGTGTGAGCATCCTGTGTCCCCAGTGTAGCTGATCCACAAGTTAGTTGTTTGTGTCAACCTGAAAACGTTTGGATCTTTTGGTCATGCTTTTAACCCCAAGGGTGTCTGGTTCAATGACATTTGTACTGAGTAAAAGTTCCTATGCATGATTGTCATAATATCAGAGAGGGGATTTTTGTGGGAGCAAAACCAGTAAATGTTGGCTTTCCTTATGAGGAAGAGCTGGGCAGAGGTGTAAAGCGAGCTCCCAGCATAGCCTGTTGGATTGATAGTGCAATGGCTGAAAAGACCCACATTTTAATTAGTTTTGGAGGAGCTGTATCTTATACCGAGTGGCTGAGAGAACTGGGGGTGTTTAACCTGGAGCGGAAACTCAGGGGGGACCTTATTGCTCTCTACAACTACTTGAAAGGGTGTGTAGACAAGCGGGTGTCGGTCTCTTCTTCCAGATAACAAGTGACAGGACAAAAGGAAACCCCTCAAGTTGCACCAGGGGAGGTTTAGATTGGGTATTAGGAAAAATTTCTTCACTGAAAGGGTGGTCAAGCATTGGAACAGGCTGCCCAGGGAGGTAGTGGAATCATCATCCCTGGAAGTGTTAAAAAAACATGTAGATGGGGTGCTTAGGGACATGGTTTAGTGGTAGGCTTGGCAGTGCTGGGTTAACAGTTGGACCTGATGATCTCAAAGGTGTCTTTTCAACCCAAGTGGTTCTGTGTTGATTGCTAATTGTCAGGATTCAGATGCTTGGAAGTTTCAGGCCTCAATCATTAGAGGCTGTTTGCTGCCAAATTGTCCTTTCCCTGACAGGAATGTTACTGTAGTTTTTATAGACCACAGGCAAGATCTGCTTGCACAATTGAAGAGGACATGCTGTACTCTGGACGGTGGAAATACTAATAGATGGCACACAGATAATCCTGTTTCTCCTTAATCCCGTAAGCAGAGAGCTTGAGCCATGAAAGATCATTTAGAAAACACATGGAAAACTGGACAAAGACACACAGATTTCTGAGCCTCATGGGCAAGCCAAAAGACCAACCTTCATCTCCAGGGAAGGAGCAGGAATTACAGGTGCAGGCTGAGAATCAAGTGTTGCAAGGTGACAGGAACATGGTGAAACAGCAGCCAGGACTGGAAGATGGGAACTGACAGGAGTGAGCTGTTCAAAATCAAAAAGAATATAGTTAAAGGTGATGGGATACTGAGTTATTTAATGCAACAGTAAAGAAACAAGAAGGAATATCTCGGGTGAAAGGGAAGCTGTCTGGGTCAAAGTCACACAGGGGAAGAAAGATGAGTTACCAGCATAGCAATTCTCAAAGTCCCTTATATACTGTCAAGAGGACCTACGTGAACACAGAGGGAGATTTTTTGTGATGATTTCATAAACATGGTGTTTTATATAAACACACATGCACATATACTTACAGGCATAAATAAATAAATGTATTTTACATTGCAGTATGGTTATAAATTACACAATCTATACATTTCCAAGATAAAAATGTTATGAACTAAATCATTATGAAGAGGTTCTAACTCACAGATGAAAGCTGAAGAACAGAAAAACTTACCAATAATATTCCATTACTCCTTTTAGAGCTGGCACATTTCTCTGGCAAATTCAATGAGCAAACATAGCAGATCAGGTTTTGCCAAATAACAAGGATGCTATAGGAAGTGGATCCATTAGGAAGGGTATGTACATCTGAGCAAGGAGGACTCACAGAACCTGGGCGGTGGTTGAGGTAAACGATCTGTTCACCTTCTTGCCTTTGTGGTCATCCCATCTTCACAACTTAATCCACCTTTTTCCTCACTTCATATGAATCTTTTTAAATCACTTTCATTTCTTTTCTACTCCTCACCTGGTGTGATTTTGCAAATCTGATTTTACTTTCTGCAAGGCACCCTTTTACATTGGTAAACATCTTTTACATAAATCTATATTTGTGATCTTGTCTCCGATTCTGACTAATACTTGGGAATGGGGGAGAGATAAATGAAATATGCCATGAAACATAAGATCTAACTGCTTTTCTAGGCAAACAAGGTTCAGTGGATAGAAAGAGTCAATTAGAAATTTAGGAAAATAGAAGGGGTTTACTCATCAAAACAGTAAATAATAGCCTTCCAATAGGAGTAGAAATTGCTCTCGGGTTGCAGGATGGAGTTTATTGTGCTTATCAAAATTATTTTCTGATATCAGTGTTTACAGTAATAAAGAGGTAGTCATTCAGAAAGACTTTTCTGTTCTGAATTTTGCAGAAAGAAAGAGATTCATCGTGCATCAGGCTAAATGTCTACAAAACAGACAACTGCAGATAAAACCGTACCAGACTTCCTTCAAAGTCGATGGGGAGACAAATGGCCACTTTGGGGTCTGGTGTCATCTCTCTCAGAAATCTAATTTTAGAAGGCATTTACTATTTAGGAAGGGAAGCTCTACAACTAGTTTACACATAGGTATCTAAGTTTGGGTTTAGTATTCAAAGATACCACATCATAAACCAGAGAAATGGGTCTGCTTATGGATTACAAGATAGTTGCCACCACTTTGCAGTTTAAAAACACGAGTATGTGCATGTATGTATGTATAGACATACCTGTATGCATAGGTATGTGTGTATAGATTCCACAAATGAATCCAAAGGGGAAAAATATATATGAGCATGCAACCACTTTGTTACATCCCTTCCACCTTCTGCTACTGCAGTTATACAAAGCTTTTATTTATAAAAGGTAGTAAGCTTTTATTCATAAAAGGTAGTAATTTTGTTCTAACATGCAGAACACCTGGCTCCCCAGAATACCATTATGGAGGAGGAATGCTTTTATTGTTTTATGATTGTTGCTATCAAAAAACAATAAGAACAGTAAATGTGTTAACTGATATCTAATTGTCTTTGTGCGGCTGGTTTGACAGAATAAAACACCAGAACCTTCTGGAAGCAATTAAAGGTATTAATAAAATGGATTTGCTGTGCACATTTATTGCTGATCATAGCACAGAGCACACAAGCACAAAGCATACATGAAAATTACATTATTAAACTGCATGAGGTGCCCTTCCATTTCACCTGGACTTCACTGCTGTTATGATCTAGGAAACAAAAACAGAGAGAAAATGGAAAAATGGGTTCAACCATATAAATTAATAAAGAATGGAATCACTAGATTCTCTTGTCTCAGTGGTTTGCAGACTTTGGGCCCGGCTTACCCCTGATGTCAGTTTAGTAAGGCAAAGCACAGTAGGGAATCTGGGGTCCATGCTTTCATCTTTGGCCCTGTCATTAAGTGTTTTACATCGGCAGATGGAGCTTAGCCACAGTATCAGGAAATAAACACAAATTCTCATTGTTTTATGATAAGTACAAACACATTTCATTTTTAGTGAAGATTAACAAGTTATCTGAATTGTCTCAAGCACTGAAACAGACATACAAATTCCTACAACCTTTACCCAGTCCCTTGCCATCCAGCAATATCCACCTTTGATAGATTAGCTTTGGCTTTGACATTTTCTCAGAACACAGAAATGTGTGCGTTTGGATGCATACACCGTTGTGCAAGTTGAAGCAAGAGGTAGAGCTTTTCTATCCAGAAAAAAATCCAGCTTAATTGTGGAAGTTAAACCTACTCCTTTAAAACATTTCCATACTGTGAGCCTTTTACAGCTGCAAATAGATTAAAGTGGTGTTTAAAGGTATAGCATTAAATGAGTACAAATAACTGTTTTACGTAAGTTGCCTGGGGTACATCAGTAGCCTTCTAAATGATCAAAAGGTATAGCTGGAGGCAAGGTCCAAAACCACCTGCTTATATAAAAGACTTTTATATGAGGTAGCTGATATCATACATTTACATTGATCTTCCTTTAAACACTGTAATGAAATCAGCATCAAAATTATGTTAAAGTAATGTTATATCTACCTTAAAGAGATGGGAGCAGGAAAAGTACAGCTCCTTCCTTGAATTGCCCCATGTGCAACTGCACTGGGACCATGTATGACACCTGTACAACTGTGGGTCAGCAGGGCTAAGCCATCTTAAGCTTTTTCAAACTGATTTTGACATTGATTCAACAAAGCTCTGAGGGACATGCTTCACTTTAAGCACACAAGCAGTTACACCCAGCTCCACAGAGGACTTCAGCTCACCCTCAGCACTTTGCTGAATTGGTTTAAATCTAGGTGTGAGTAAAGGTGTTTTGCTGAATACAACCCAGTCCCAAAGTCACAGCACTCTCCAAAGTAGTCAGCTACAACAAGGTCCTTTACCACCTCATACCAACATACTCTTCAGGCCAGTCCTTCTGCTGCCTTCTCCTTGCCTCTCCTCACCCAGGGTGTGTTTTCTCTGCTTCTTCCAGCTCTCTCTTCCTTAGCTGCCCAGCCTCTTAACAGAACAGCCACAGCTGCACCTTATCTCCATCAGCCACCCCCCACCCCTGAAGCCAGCCCACAGCTGTATATTATCAATGCTAATTAACCCGGCTTCATTCCTCTACATCCTGACAGAGACACATTGTCATCATTGCTTTGCTGGACTAGGGTATTTTCAAGCAGAATTAAGGGCAAAATTTCACTTAGAAACAAGTAACATTTTTTCCTCTAAGTGTGGCACTTCCAAAAATTTCACACTCAATCATATAAAATATTTCAGACTTCTGCACATCTTAACAGTGCGAGAAGCTTCACTTTTCTTAGGAAAGATGAATCACGCTGACATCTGCAGCATTATTATTCTCTGTGTATTGGTCACATTATTTCCTCAAGCTTTACCTTTTGAATCAGTTCAGCATATCTTGTTATTTGTAATGTACACACTCCTAAGAAAAGGTGGTCCTTGAAAGAATAGTCAGTATTTCTGCAATCAGTACCATAAAATACTTCTTATGCAAAGTAAATATTGTGATGTAGCAATAACTGTCTATTAGTCTGCCTATTTGTACCCACTCCTGCTGTAATAAGCAGATAAAAACAGTATAGCACAAATAGAAAGAACTATGAGGTTATGAATAAAGGTGAGAAAGAAAAAAGTAGGAAATAAAATCTGGAATAATTTATTTTCATTGACTCCTATGGGATTTGAGGATGGCTGACTAACATAGAAGCATCCACACTACAGACCAAGCCAGGAGAGATTAGGTCCATCTCATGAGGCCACCTTTGGCAAAACCAGAACTGCCTTTCTGTTGCCTGTCTATCAAGAGAAGTTTTAAACCAACAGTTGGCTGTAAGTCCTCATGATATGGCTTCTCTAAGTCATACTTCAATAAAACTGAAGCCCTGTCTCATAGTTTGAAGGACTGGGGGCCAGTCTGTGCCTGCAAGGCCAGTAGCCTCATACTTCTTTCTTGCAATATTGCTGTGATGTTTCTTAGGTATGGCAAGTAAACAATAAAAACCTAACCTCAGACCTGGACCAGATTGAATTTCCTTGCTGAAATATACCAATGTAACTGATGTTTTATTTCCTCCTTACAAAATAAAATATTTAGTTCACTTTTAACAGGGAAAAAAAAATAAAAAAAAGAAAAAGAAAGAAAGAAAAAAAAAGAACCCAAGGAAGAGTCCTAAAAAGAAACCTGAAAACCTGAAAGGACATTGATCAGGTCCTTCTCCCCCATGAACACATGCACAATAGAAAGCTTTTAAAGTGCCCTTATTGTCAGGATACTGACCTTGTTAAGAAAGAAAATGACATCTTTGTGTTCTGCATTTATTCCCTAACTGGGTAACTTCGATTCAAAAAACAGGGGAAAAAAGCAGAAAAAAAAAAGTAAAAAAAAAGCTTTTTTTTTTGAGAGTTACAATACTTAGGCCATAATGCTTATAAAAAGATGGAAGATCCCACAATTATGTGTATTACTTTTACAAAGAAATGTGGTTACAAAGTCTAGGGAAAAGAAAAAAAAAAAAAAAAACCCACAGTCATCCTCGGGGTTTAAAAGCCTTTTTCAAGATATCATTTTTCTCTCCAAGGTGCTGAGCTGGCATCGATAAAGACCTCTCTTTGAGAATAAAATGCAAAAAGTCAAAACAGTTTTCCATTTTAGAGGAAGCTTTTCAGTGTGTTTGCCACCATTTCAATGAGTTCTCTCCCTCTTCAGGTGTCAATATAGGAATGTTAACCATTTTTTTTTAATTATAAAAACCAAAAAAATTGTATTGTTTGAGCTATTGTATAAAAGATTGTAAAATTCTTGATAAAGTTAAGCTAAAAGATGCTAAGATAAAGTCTGTGAGGCAATGGCAGGATGATAACTTGGAGAGGGAGAAACCAAAGGCAAAATGGAGAAGCCCTGTAGAAAGCAATGTGGGCTGAACATGGTGTGGGAAGACATGACCCTGGCTTGCCATTTTTTCTTCCAAGTTCATAGCTCAGTGGGGCTGAGCTGGTGCAAAGTGTAACACAACCTGCAGGGGAAGGCCTGAACAGGTCATTTGCTAACAAAACTATGAGGGGAACCCATGCATGTCTACCTGGTCAGGTTCAAGCCTCTTTTGAAGCTCAGCTCAGCTCCAGGCTCTGCATTAATAGTGGAACAGGCACCAAACACAGACACAGCCTGAGCTGTGGAGCAGCCTGGTTTCTTAGGCAAGGCTACGGGCACATTCAAATAGTTGACACACCATGCCACAACACCGCATCTAGTTGGATTAGATGATCATTGTACATCCCCTACAAATGTTGTCTTCTATCTTATCCTACCCTACCCTACCCTACCCTACCCTACCCTACCCTACCCTACCCTACCCTACCCTACCCTACCCTACCCTACCCTACCCTACCCTACCCTACCCTACCCTATCCTACCCTATCCCATCCTATCCTACCCTATCCCATCCTATCCTATCCTATCCCACCCTACCCTACCCTACCCTACCCTACCCTACCCTACCCTACCCTACCCTACCCTACCCTACCCTACCCTACCCTACCCTACCCTACCCTACCCCATCCTATCCTATCCTATCCCACCCTACCCTACCCTACCCTACCCTACCCTACCCTACCCTACCCTACCCTACCCTACCCTACCCTATTGTTCCATTCTAGTACAATAAGATCAAGGAGAGGAAGAGGAGGAGGAGGAGGAGGGGGAAACACCCTGTAGCTCTGTCATCCTGTACCTATACTAAGAGCTTTGTATGTCAACACAGAGGCTTTGGCTACCTCTATATTAATAAAATAAACAATTTTAAGGCACAGAGTCAAGTTCTGGCATGTATTTTGTGATAACTTTATCATGGGCTCTGGGACAGTTGCAGCACTGGCCAGTTAGCACTCACCCAACAGCTCCCAGTCACGGACTGAGGGTCTACTATGGCCACACTACCCAACAGTCAGTTTGGATGCTACCCTCTGAAGCAGAGATTTACTTGTGTCTCGGGGAGGAGCAGCAGGTTCACTAGTACAGATGTGGATCACCTGCCTACACCTGCTCTCCAGCAGTCTAGAGATGTAGTTCTTGGAGTCACGATGCTTGC
The DNA here is from genome assembly GCF_017639655.2 of Falco naumanni. NCBI lineage: Eukaryota > Metazoa > Chordata > Aves > Falconiformes > Falconidae > Falco > Falco naumanni. The sequence goes on from NC_054059.1 coordinate 81,603,620, forward strand.
TCAGAACATTGCAATTACACATTGTCCTATCACCCAGGCAAGGATGAAGCATTTCATTCCCTTAACGTGAACAAAGTTCAGTATTGGCAATTTTGAGGCTGACTACAGAAAAGAAATTGAGTCCAGAGGATTATTTTATGTTTTTAATATTTACTTTCTTCTTTTTATTATAGGTCCTGTTTGGATGGGATCATGGAAAGCAGTCCTCTCATTTATTCATTTTTCTCTAATTCTCTAGTTTCACCACCTAGCAGCACTTTTTCTTCTCTTGCCTTTTTCCCTTGGGAAGGCTTCTTCCAAAAACCAGGATGTGAATAGTCAGGTTCTTAGGGAATTTTGGGTTTACTTTTAGTGGTTTACCAAGTTGTCCATAGCACTTAATTAATAAAACTGCTTTGGAATGTATGAAGCAGAGGACTGTGTTTGCATTGCTTATGTTGCCTGATGGTACTTCCTCAATAGCAAAAAAACCACTAAAAACAATAACCCACAATACATTAATAAATAAATAGATATAAGTTAAATAAATGCAACTTATCTCCAAACCAGCAGTTATCGGAACAGGCACGTTTTAAGCATTGTTCTGATTGCTAAAACCTTAATTCAAAGGTTTGGCTAGAAACATGTGGCATACATAACGTGGCATAAAAAAAGCAAACAGAAAAATAAAAAGATCAGGCACTGAGCTAATTACATGCTCTCAGATAATTAATTTAATTTAATAAAGGTATACAAATATATATCAATCCCCAATGGCCCTTTCCTAGACACTAGCAAGCAGATTCTTTCTAAGCATCTTGTAGTTTTTAGGAAATGTCTGCAAGGGATGCATCTGTTTCTAATTCACCATCAGATTTCTATAAAAATGACTAAGATTAAAATAGAATGCAACTCATTAAAACTCAGGGATAAATTAAAAGACCCTGAATGAAAAGCTCCCTTATAACTAAATACAAAGAACCAGGGAACACAGCATTTCTTTGAAGTATTCATGTTGGTGGAGAAACTACTCTGCGTAGGATGATGAATTTTCAAGTCCTGAATCTGCAGTTATTCCTTACCAAGAGGCACACAAACTGGAATAACAGCTATTGGAGATGGTCACATGAAGAACGTTGAGCCAGCAAATGTCATCTATCATCTTTCTGCCAACAAATGTTGAATTCACCATCTCCCTTTGTGATACAGGATATAGGAGACCAAAGTAAATACCTGTTGTCAACACCTGGAACTAAAAAGACCCCTTGCCAGGACTGATTGGCATGACTTGCCTTTAACAAAAGCTGCCTCAAAAAGACTACAGGACAGAGACAGGCAGGCAGAGTTCAGAAGGAACTTAAATAGCACCACATGCTCCCCACAACAGCTTTATCTGAATCCTGCTCAAAGCCACCTCCCCTTGCTTTTTAATTCACAAGTTACTGGTGTCTTCAGAAGTGGAAGAAGAAAGGACGAGAAGAAAGGAGATAGTTTCCCCCCTGCTTTCTCCAAGAATAACACACTGTATATTTGGCTTTATTTATGGGTAATGATAGCTGTAATTTCAAAATCATGATTTAGTTCTATAGTCTGGCTAAACGCTGTTGGACATTTCACACAAACATGGGCTTGGGTTGAAGAGTACATTGTCTAGAAAAATGTGTTATATTTAGCAGCCTGACAGTCTTGACTACATTTTTTTTCCCAAAACTTGAAGTGGTTTCTGCCAAAAGAAACACGCTGCCTTTCAACAGGAGAGCAGCTACCAGTTCCCTTGTCCCGTATCTAGTTGCCTGCGAGAGAGAAAGGTAACAAGGCAGCTTGCAGCCTGACATTGCCTGCCTCCCACTGAGGCCTTGCTCAGAGTACTGCACTCCCAGCTCCTCACCCTCCTGCAAGCCATTTGAAACCTGCTCTCAGAATATCTTTGACACTCTATGCCGCAGCTTGCTGAACACTGAAATGCCATTAAATCCATGTATTGCAGCAAGTGCAGCAGGTACATCATATTCAGTTTCCTACTGCCTGCAACCTGGCTTTACCTGTATTTCTGAAAAATACTGCCATGTAAGAATAGTAGCTATTTTTACATTCTTAGCCCTAATGAAAATAATGAAGTAAAGGGATGGTGCCTCTGTATTGGGATTGCTGAAATGGAAAAGAACAGAAGCTACTGATGAAGTAAAATGGTTCTGATAAATGTTCTCCTAAGGTCAAGTTGTTAGATAACTAATGTGGAAAGACGCATCTGCAGATGGCCATCATACTGTCTACTGACTGCCAAAAACCATAGTGATGAGATACTGGAGTCTTTACCCATCTATGACAAAATAAGCGTGGGGGTGCCAGTAAACAAATCCAGGAGGTAACAAATAGAAATTGGAGCTCTAGAACCTCCTCATGATAGTTTCACAAGAGAGTACAGCTACCAGCCAGCCTAAAGTGTGCCATGCCCTTCCTTCAGTGGAAAGGGAAATGAGACAAGCTGAGAAGGAGATAGAATCACAGGAAAAGGACAAGGACATCTCTTTTTGAAGGAGTGTGGTGTTGTCCTGTTTGGTTTGTTAAGATTGGAACAGTTAAAAATGAATCTGTAACTTGCTGGGCCCGGCTTTGTTAATTTTTGTCACAGGGTGAGATCTCGTGAATTGTTGTAGTCAAAAGCTACAGAAGTGTGGCTGAGCAAACACTACTATTAAAGTTATTTTTAATAAGACTTCAGAGAAGACATTTCTCAGTTTCCCTAATTTACTGATTCAGTGCTTCTTTCAATGTTTATCCTTCCAGGATAGTGTAACAGACTTCTGCAGAATCTGACCCAGAGCTCACTGACATCAATGCAAAGCTCCCACTGAAAGAAGCAGGACTGCACTATATTTCTTTTGTTAAATACTTTATGTAGGAAGATGATCACTGTATAGATATATTGGTTTAGCTGGATTGCACGTGCTTGGGGAAAAAAATTAAAACAAAACAAAATAAAAGCTAAACATTGGGTGGAGAGAATTTCCCAACGAACATTGATGTCCCCCATTGAGAGGCAGAGGTCTAGTAATCATTGTGACATCTAGTACCTGGTTTTTATGTTATCTGGAGCATGTCGTGTAATCTTACATGTCAGGTAGATACAGTCAGAGCCTTACTTCAGTGGTGCAATCTGAGGCAAGGGGCTACTGAAGCTTACATTTCACATAGTAAGCTTCATTGTGTAATCAAGCTGCAAGAAATGCCTGGTAGGGCCTTGGCTTTGACTAATTTTCCAAAAAAAGCTCAGGTTCAAGATGAAGATCTCCATTCCACTCACTCACTTGCTCAGAATTCAGCATCTTAATAAGACTGCAATAAATTCAATTAAAAAAAAAAAAAAAACAAAAAAAAACCACAAACAAATAAACAAAACAAAACAAAAAAAAAAAAAAAAAAAAAAAAAAAAAAAAAAAAAAAAAAAAAAGAAACCCCAAACCTCAGTGTAAAGATATTTGGTATAACAGCCCAATGGTTAGATTAGTTATGTGGAAAGCAAAAGACCTTGTTTGTAGGCTGTCCTTGAGTTGTGGGGTAGTTATCACAACGGTTTCTACATCCAACTATAGAATTATCTCATGTCCTGGTTTCAGCTGGGATAGAGTTAATTTTCTTCTTAGTAGTTAGTACAGGGCTGTGTTTTGGATTTGGTGTGAGAACAATGTTGATAACACACTGATGGTTTTAGTTGTTGCTGGGTGATGTTTATACTAAAATAAGGACTTTTCAGTCCTTGCAAGCAAGAGGGCTGGAGGGGCAGGGGAAACTGAGAGGGGACACAGCCAGGACAGGTGACCCAAGCTAGTCAAAGAGGTATTCCATACCATATGACATCATAGGTATATAAACTGGGGGAAGAAGAAGGAAGAGGAGGACGTTTGGCATTGTGGTGCTTGTCTTCCCAAGTAACCATTAACACGTGATGGAGCCCTGCTTCCCTGGGGATGGCCGAGCACCTGCCTGCCCGTGGGAAGTGGTGATGAATTCCTTGCTTTGCTTTGCTTGTGTGCACAGCTTTTGCTTTACCTATTAAATTGTTCTTATCTCAACCCTTGAGTTTTACATTCCTTTCCGACCCTCCTCCCCATCCCTCAGGGAGCAGGGGGAATGAGCAAGCGGCAGCGTGGTGCTTGGTTGCCAGATGGGGTTAAACCACGACATCTCATTGTTGTGATATTCTATAGATAGAACTCAGCATGTTTTCTACAGCACCACTGCTCCATACTGGCAAGATTCATGGGACCATAAGGAGAGAAGGCAGAGGTGTGTAGTCCAGGCATTCCGCTGGAAGTAGGAAGCTTTGGTTTCTTCCTTTTGCAATGTTTATGGTTTGTAGAAAATAACTAATGATAAAGAAACATCATTTTTTTTAATAACTTCCACCTGGCTCAGAAATCTTACATCATAAGTATGGACACTTGCTTCTGCCTCCTTCTACCTAACTGAAATATGAAATTAAAAAATCGGGATTTTAGCTGCTTACTTCAACACCCTAATCCCTGTGTCAAACAGCTTAGTTCACAGGTGAAAAACTAGGAATGAATTTCCTTCCCTGCATCCCAAAGCTGTCTGGCCTACAAAGTTTTTGGGAACACATATTCCCTTGTTAGGTGCTTTCAGAGCCTAATACATGCAGTAAATAAGTGGACTATAATATTCTGAGGGAAATGTTATTAATATAACCAGGGCAGATAACTAATCTCCATATAAGCTATTATTCCTTTTTAAGTGCAATTCAGGGCTTTTTTTTTGTCCTAATCTATGGGGTTTTTTTTTCCTTTTTAAAACATTTTAAATTTCCAAGCAAACACTTCCAGTGTTTCTGAGTAGGGAATTTTTTTTTCAAACCCTAAGATTATATTGGCAAGCTTACAGTATCTAGCAACCATTTTTGTTATTATCCTTTTTTCCTACTTACATCCAGAACCAAGAAATACACTGAACACCAATAGGTATGTTTCATGGATCTCCACAAAAGAAAAAAAAAGGAAAAAGAAAAAAAAAACCCATAAGATAGACCCCCAGCAAAAGCAATGAAAACATTTTCCTTTCAAAGCTTTTATTTGGTTGTTAGGAAAATATTTATGAAATGTAGTTTAATGCATTTGCTAAAAATTAACACAGAGATGCATTTGCAGCTAATTAACCTATTCTCAAAGAAAGCAATTGGGAAATGCTTGATTAATGTTTAAGGCATAAGATACACACAAAAAATGTAGGCAAAACTTCATCATGGCACCCAGGAGACCACTGTGTGACACAATCCAGAGTCTGTCTGTAGCTCACTCTCCACAGGAACTAATTTTGAAGCGCCAGAATGCTGTGAATTGTCTGTAAAACACTGTAGAAGAAACTCAGCGTAGAACAGAAGGCATGCTTTCCTTAGGAAGAATGCTGATAAAATTTTAATGAAGTAACATGTTGTCATGGGGATTTGTTGCTATTCATTAATTCATTGTGCTTTCCCCCTATAGTTTTGCTGAAGTTGAGTGACAAATTGTCAAGTAGCAGTCTTAGAGGTTTAAAGTTTCTCATTGATAATCTAACTTTCCTGCAAATTGTTTTAAAGGATCCAATGTCTATGGAATAAGCCTTCTAAGGTATTAGAGAGTTAGACTCATCGGTGTGGAAAGAGTCAGAGGATGGGTTGTGTTTATCGTCTTCCCTCGCCCACCTCACTAGCAGTGTGACTGTAATATCCACATCCCAGGCACAAGTCCTAACATCTCTGAGTATCTTGAGAAGTGCTTATATTATCAGCACACCCATCTTTTAAAAAAGAAAACAACTGACCTGAAAAATGTATGTTCTTTCCCACTGGGGGCAGGGTGAAGAAACTGTCCTGAAGCCTGGGATGGGTATTGCTGCTCTCCAAGTCACCAGTCTAAAACAAGTTTATCCTGTTGTCTGGGAACTTGGGTATGAGTTCTGTGGTCATTCTGCTGCTGTTTGCGTAGGGGAACGACCAAACCCACTCCCAGCAGGTTGGTAAGTGCCTATGGGAATCTACATTTATAAGAAGGCAAGTACATAAACCAGCCAAAAAATGTTTTCTTGAACAACATTTCAATAACAGCAGGGATCATATTCAGACCAGAGAATGGTGAGATAGGTGGAGAAAAAAAGTTTAGTGGCCTTCTTTTGGGGAGACATTGACTCATTCATGGCTTTGGCTCTCAGGAGCTGAGTGTTATTTCCTTATGCGTCGTATGTTGCCACATCAGAGATGCCTTCTGTCTTAAGCTTTGTGAATATTCATCCCCAGCACAGACTTTTATAGTGTCTGATGGCAAGATCATGTTTCTGTACTTAAAAAGTTACCCTAACCTACCTGAATGCTACGGAGAATGACAAGAACCAGCTGTTTCAGATGGTTTCAGTTCCATCAGTTGTTTCTCATTTGGGCTATTCCAACAGTTTGGGGGTTTCTTCCGTGTAAGGCAAACGCTTTCAAGGTTTTCAGGAATAAGATGGATTAAATTTTGCACGATGAAGTAATATTCACATAGCAATGCATTGCTAAAGTACAATATTTTTCTGGGTTGGCTTCCAGATATTTTCCAGACTTGATGACAATACTGCAACCAAAATATCTAGTGTCTAATAACAGACATGATCATGAAAAGTCCTGGACTCCGTATTTTAATTCCCCACTAATACAGCTAAGAATGAAGGTAGTGAATTTAAACAGTCACTTATGAGGCATCTCTGTTTTCCCAGACTTCCCTAAATGTCAGCGGTGGATATGTGTACTTTAGTCACATAGTGGGTATGTAGGAAACAAAATTATTTAATGAATAGCATGATCTACATTCAGTTGTTCTAATGCTAGCATGCGTGGTTTTGAAACAACACCTACAAGTAGAAGAACTTTTCCTTCCAAGGATCACCATAAATTTCTCCTTTCCATTTCTGTGCTAGGATCCAAAATAAATCTTCCTAACTACCACAAACTCCAACTTGTTCAGTCTACTAGAAGAAGCCTTAAAACAATCTCTTAAAATTTTACATTTCATATCAGCTATGTTTTATCAAAGTTAATCCCAATACTGTGTTGGCTGGCCTACTCCCACACCATTTTGCTGGAAGTGAGAAAACTGAGGCAGATCAGTTTAAAAGAAGTCAGCTCAACAGCGACAAATCTCACACCCCATGCTTTTCTAAAGAGCTGTCAGGTGGTAGAAAATCTGAAGCAGTTACTGCTGAGGCTGTACCACATCTGAGCTAAGATACTAAAGGTGTAAGAGACTGTCAATGGTACCCATGCCATCATACAGTCTTGCTGGTCATGATGTGGCTTGCTTGGAAAGAGGATGACTCCCGAGGTTTAGTTTGTCTCAATTACTTCATTTCTTCTGGTACATTTTCTCACTTCAACATGTTTAGAGTAAACCTGTGATTGAGAAACAATAGTAAAAAACAGATTCAGGAAATGAAAAAACAGAATTATAGCTCTAAATATAAGGACTTCAAGAGCCAAAAATTTGGACTCTTGGTTTAATTGGTGCAATCATAGATTAGTGTAACTTTACACCAAGTGAGAATCCAGGGCAAGCCCTGCTTTGTTAGCATTAAGTGGGGAGTTAAGCCAAATTATCCTGATACACATTGGATCAGAATCAAGCCTGCTGTGATCCTCCACCTAGATTTTCTTTGCTGTCTAGCCTTCTGCATCTAAATCCCCTTTTAAACACACTTGCCTTTCATTTTGGTAGGACCTTAGCATAATTTGCACTTTAATTCTACTTTTTGCTAAATGATCTTAATGTCCTTTACAGGCATTAATTGATTAAGGCTCTGTCTGCTCTTAAGAGTAGATGCTTTTATCCTCAGTTTATCCAGGGGGATACTGAAACATATCCAAGTCAAGTAACAAGCTCAAGGTCACAGGAGGGGAGTGAAAGAAACCGGGAATTAAACCTCCATGCCTGGATCTGCCGTGCCGCAATCTCTGCATTCAATCACACTCATCATCCTGTGTGCATGCAGGTCTGGATCCGGCAAGTTTTGTAGTGAGATATAATTAATTTGTTACGAATGCCTATAAATAAAATAAATGCTGAAATGATCCACATTTCTCTGTTGTCAAAAGCATCCCCATCTCTCACAATCCCTGCTCACTGGCTGCTGACATTATTTCTTGGTTATTAGATGACAGTTCAGTGCCTTGAGTGTTCCTCTCGCTGTAGGGTTAGTAGGATAATTGACAAACCACAGGGACCAGATCCCTGGATTAGGATGACCGGACTGTCAAAACAGCCATGACAAACTCTCACATCAACTTCTACTGCAAGTCAAGTCTATGAGGAAAAAATGCACCTTGGCAGGGCCAGAAGGGAAGTCTTTAGTTTAAATCTTTTCCCACTACACAAAAAGCTACAGCAGGGGGAGGAGAGAGCATGGATCTTTCTGTTTAATTCATGGAGAACTCTGTTACAGCAAGTCACAATTAATTAGAGTATTCGAGTAAACATTTTGGGTTCTTATTGTGTTTGCTTAATGTGTTTACTGGAATGCATGACAGATGTCACTTCTGTTTCTGATTAGAGGCCGACAAATGACTGTATAGCCTGGACATGTGAATACATGGCAGGAATGTAGCCCTCATGAACACACACACACACAAATGGACTTACTTTTGCAAGGTTAATATTAGCATCTAAGAGGCTTTGGTATTATTTGAAATAATTAATGTTTACATATGAACTTTAGCAGCTTAAAGCATTACAGAAAGATCATTATTACTATTACTGAACAATATCTTCGGGGGGGGGGGGGGGGATGTTAAATTTTTTTTAAAAAACCCACCACTTGAAACAACAGTCAAATCATTTGCTTTACTTCATGTCACTTTTAACATTTGTCTTAGACTTTCAGAAATTCAGTCACACATCTTTGAAATGACAGCTAGAGTGTCATCTGTTTATAAAAAGAGACGTGTTCTCTGTATGAGAATCTATATTGCAAAATGTTAAAAGAAAATTAAAATGCAAGTACAGAAGAAGGTTATTTACTTAGTTCTGCAACTAACACATGGGATTGGGACACCTAGGATTCGAAATATTCAATTATTTTTAAAATATAAAACTTAAAAATTGTTCTTCATGCACCACTTGGGGCTTGGAGTATGATCAAATGGTTTTAGCATAGTTAATCTGTTTGCTTGGTTTTTTTTTTATTGAGAGTCACATTTAAGAAAGAAAAGTGAAATTAGAAAAGAAGATTCCACACACACTTCTTTGCTTAACATCACAGAATGGAAAAGAGCAACTATAGAAATAAGGATGAGAAACCAAACCTAAACATAGAAGGAAATGACATTTTCTGCATGACAAATAAAAATGCAATTTTGGCTTGCATGTCCCTGATTTTTTTGTTTTGTTTTGTGTTTTTCTTTGTGAGGTAACAAAGATTTCTGGTAGGGGAAAAGAATTGCCACCTGAAGCTGACTGTTCATTCAGATGTGCAATGCTCTCAGATTTCTGGAGACATATATTTTTAATTTCAGACCTCTAATTTTTTTTATTTTTTTTTTTGGGGGGGGGGTCAGCTGCACAGTATTGTCCAATTATAGGAATCTTTAATATGGTTCCTGTTCTATTCTTTGATTAAAGAAGGTACATAGGCATATGCACAATCAGGTTTATTCATGTGGTTACAGAAAGATCTGGAAATTTAAAATAGAACTGGAATTTTTTGGTGGTTTTTTTTTTTTTCTCATGATGCATAAAGTAAACATCAAATCTATCTAGATCTTTTTTAAAATGTCCTGATATACAGCCAAATGGCTCTTTAGCTGCTGATAGGACTTTGGAAAGAAAACCACTGTGAAGAACCTGAGTTACAGCATCTTCTAGAATCACTTTTAACAGACCTGAGCTGAATGAAATTTCATTAGCTTCAGGGAAATATTGCTGAAGTCCTGTGTTGTAGGAGTGGAGTCTCTTTTGCTGAGAGAGCCAAATAAAAAGTTTATTTTTGGCCTTAGGCCAGTCCTGCTTATTATTATGTGAAACTCAGTATCAGTAGGAGGTTTGAACAAAACTTCCTTTCTTTGCCCAGCCTGCTGGTTCCTTTGCTGACATTGTTCTTCGCGGTGTGGTAAAGCAAATTCAGCAGTAGGGGAGAGAAGTCAGCAAACTGTAGTCATGGCTTTATTTTGTGCCAGCTGGATCCTTGCTTATGGCAGGCATTAAGAGATGTTTTCACGATATGTCTTGATCATCTTCAAGACTAGAATTATTTCAGAATTAAGATTCAAATGGTTAAAGCAAGCTGGAAGTATTCAGGACTTTGCAGGTTTGCACATATCAGTCTTTAAAGGGTTTGAAATGGGAAGCAACCCAAAGCAAGGAAAAGGCAAGACAGGAGAGCAGGTTTTGTGAAGGCTGAAGCAAAGATATTGCTACGATATGACGTGGAATGAAACACCAACGTAAAGCAAAACCTGACCTCACACTGTGACAGTCAGCCCAGATTTATTTTTCGAATTTCCAGGAAAAAAAATATGTAATCACCTGGAAACCTACTTTTCTTGCTTATTTTTATGTGTCTTCACAATTTCTGATGTCAACAAAACCCCCAATGGGCACATCTCAATGTTGCAAGTAAGATTTTAGCCTGATAATATAAAAAAATGTCTTGAAATTTTTAAGAAAGTCTATTCTTATTACATTTTTGGCCATAATTGGAGAGAAGGGAAATTAGAGGCATCCTCCTCATCCAAAAAAAATCATAGATATTTTGGTTGCCTGATACCTTCAAAATGCACTATATCAAAATTAAAATGTTAAGCAGATTTTGTTTAAAACAAAGTCATTCCAAGCAAAGAATCTGGAAGTTTCCTTTTGGAGATGATGACTTGGAATATGTGATTCGTTTTCCAAACACTGTTTTATCTTTCTGCACAGAATAAATCTGTAAAACTGAATTTAATTCATAAGATCTTTTGGTAATCACAACTCTGCTGTAATATGAGAGATTCAAAACTATTTACAGCAGAAAACTTAAAATATCAGAAAGCATGTGGCAAAGGTATAATTTGAGCTTTGTAGCTAACTTCTATATTCTGATTCAACATTTCTGATTTAAGTAAATGTATATGATTGGAAAAATGATAGTGCTGCCAAATTTGTGTGGGATACAAGCAAATTTGCCACATAAAAGAATGACATTATTCAACATGGCAGAAGCTGAAGAGCTAGTTTGAATAATTTTTATGTTAAATGCTACAAGCTTGTCCTCATTAAGGCTTTCTCCGATGTAGTAGAATTGAAAAATATCATGCTAGAAGAATCTTTTGCCAGTTTTATTTCTTGTCTATATTTTCACAGCAGTGTTCTTCAGTACGGAGTTCCTAATATAACTTTCTATGTACAACCAAATTATAGTTGTCCAAGTTGGACTTCATACGATACCACATATTACCAATTCTTCTTGTGTTTCATGCAATTAGCAGCACATTTAGAAATTTACCTGGTAACTGTCAAGGAACATCAGGCTGGTGGAATTGCAGACACCCTTATTTCAGGAACTGCTGAACCTGCTGTTAATAACAGTCAACAGCAACAGCCCACCTCAGCATTGCTTCACTTACCAATGCAGTCATCAAAAAGAAGCCATCAAAGCAACACCAGAATTTTCTCCTTCACCAAAGACCTTCTAAAGCTTACAGTATTGAAAGGAAGCAGCTTTCCTCAACTTCTTTGGTGAGACAAAATGACTGAGACCTCTGAAAGCAGAAGTCAAGTCAGTGGAGTGCTAAGAATGCTGGATAATCTCCTGAACAAGGTCTAAATAAGAATAAATATTTAATATGTTAAAAACATAAACACACCAAAAAGAGACTGAAGTCCCTTATCCATTTCTATGTAAGAAACACACATGGACATTAAGAAGAAACAGGGCTGAGCTCTCATATGGTATAAATCAGGACAGCATTAATTAGTTTTGTATTTCTGGATAGAAGGAAAGAAAGAAGAAACGTTTTGTGTGAAAATTATTTTCCATTTATAAAAGCAGTCTTGTGTTTTTGGAAGTTTACCATCAAATTAAGATCACATTTTCATAGTATGACTTGGATTTTTAATCAAGAGCAGACACTGAAGGGAAGTTCGTCAAAAAAGCATGTGACCCAACTTCAATTTCCCTCCTTGTCCCATTTGAGCTGAAAAATACATTAACTGAATGACTTTGAAGGTGGCTCAAGGTGCAGCATGTAACCCATGAGTAACCTGTCCTTATCCACTGGCTGATTCAAAGATGTGTGCTACCTGTGGCTAAAGTATCTTTTAGGTCAGACAAAGAAAAAAAATCCCATTTTTATTCGGTAGTGGTTTGGGATATATTTGTGAGGTCAGCAGTGTTTCTGCATCTGGTCTTCATTTGGCAAGGCCAGATCCATAAACTTGAACTGTTAAAATCAGAAATCATATTTGCTTTTCATTTTTCACTTCAACATCTTAGAAGTAGGATCAGAATTATGCAGGAAAAAATTAATAATTGCACACACAAATTACATTTATTATAAACCAATAATTTATGTGGTTTTAAAAGGAATTTTAAAAAAAACCATGAACCCCAGCTCCAGATTCAAGTCTGAATATAGTGATGTTTCTGACTCTAGTTCCAGCAAGACATGGATTTGTTGAGACCTGTCAAGAAGTCAAACTGGGGTGAATGAAGAGGTCCCCGATTAATTTCCCACTGGCAGCCCATAAGGTTTTGTCTTCAGCCTGGGTATGGCAGCCTGCACCCTGGCAGCACTGCAGAGGATCTCAGGGACATTGTCTAGCAGAAGTCAGTAGAAATTTTCCATTAGAAGTCAATTATTTCTAATAGAAGTAATTATGCTGGATATGTAAACTGCCAACCCAACAGGGAGTCGAAGCAAATGCTTACCTTCCTGCAGAGTACAGGTCAGTTGAAGTAATTTGCTGGCTACCTTACGTTTAAAACCATGTGGCTTCAAGGTCAGATGTGGACATTTGCCTGAATCTGCTTCTGTTACTTGATTGCATTTATTAAGTATATCAATCACACATTTTCTGGATCACTTGTGATTCTTCCTCTCAGTATGTACCTGATACAAATCATACCTGGTGTGATACTAGAAGACAGGTTGTAAATGTGCATGTGTTTCTTCATGCTCACATTTTTGCTGTCTCAGCCACACACACTCTGGTGTTTTTCACTCTTTACTGAGCCTGGTGAGAAGTCAGTCTAAGAAAGTGTTTACCTTTTTGAGCATGTTTGTAGGGATGCTACAATTTCTCCTCCCTCAAAAGAGCTCAACTTGGCTCAAAACACGAGGACTCACTGAACAAACTGGGAAGAAAAACCCATGGTTGGAAGGGATCACACTCCAAGTGCTCTCTTTGTTGTACTGTTGAGTTATTTTCCCTTTTCCACACCTGCAAATTGTGTACACTCAACAAACTACCGAAGTCTACGATGGCCTGTAAAGAAACGTGTCCCCACCTAGCCCAAGAACACATCTTTTTGAACAAAGGCATGTTATCACCTTGCTTTTTAACTTGTCACTTATGCTATGTTTACTGTTGAGATTGGCTTGTTTATTACAAGGCTGAGGAATCAAATTTGGAAACACCCAGCAATGAAGAAGTAATATTCACTGTTAAAAATGGTGCATTAAATTAAAAAGGTAGCTACCATTTAGGATAGCACCAACACGGGCATTTTCCTTTTCTGAAAGTTTTTCTTCTCTACTGTTTCTCCTGCTAGGTGCCTGCAATGTGTCTTAGTGCAGGAGTCCATGAATGCCCAGGTTATCTTACTGCTCTCAGCAGAATTATTTTTATTCAGAAGAATCGTTTGCAGCATTAAACTCTGAGTATCACTTACAAGGAAACTCAGTCATAATTGAAAGGGTATATGAAATTAAAACTTAAGTTGGCAAGTGCCACCCAAAAAAAAAATCTAGCTATGTTTGTGCAATTTATATCTATTTATGTCCAGCTATAGTTCTACATATTTTTATATCATCAAGCAGTAATAATTAAGTAATAATTAAGACACTTGCAGACACCTTGATACAAACAATTTCTGCTTGCTATTGTTTGTGTTCTACACTCATGAGCTTTAGTTATATTTTGAACAATGAGTGGGTTAAAATTGCAAATACCTACAGATCTGAGTCTGCCTTGAGCAGCCTTTTTGGTTCTTATTCCTGACCTACTTTGGAGGCTTTATTTATTTTTTTTGCTGAAGGTAGCACCCAGCTTTTCAAAACAAGAAATGCTGAGCTAGAGAAATATTTCTAAACAATAACTTAGTTTGAGAGCAGTCAGTTTCTGTATACTATGTAAGTTCTGGAAATGAAGGATTATATCAAACCAAGGACCAACAATTTTGTTTCTCTAGGTAAATATATACAGCAACTTGAAATGGATTGTATGGGGAGAAAGGCAGGCAATGGAGGGGGAAAGGAAGGGTGAGAACAGGAGAGCAGTAGCTCACCCACCGTTATGGCACATTGCCATATGTATGTCCTGACGTGTGTGATGCTGACACGCCACAGGACTGTTTCCACAACAGCCACTGCAGCTAACCAGAGACAATGGGTGGATGATGAGGCCATGTCGTGGGATAACCCTGGCTGGTAATGAAGCACCACGCAGCTGCTCGCTCATTCCCCCCACCCAGAGGGACAGGGAGGAGAGGTGGAAGGGAATGTAAAACTTGAGGGTGGAGATAAGAACAATTTAATAATTGAAATAGAATAAGAATGAAAGAACAATAATAACAGCTGTGATAGTAACAGTCATAATGAAAAGGGGAAGGGAAAGAATAGCATCCAGAGGGAAAGGAAGAAAGGAACATGGGTGCACAACGCAACTGCTCACCCCGCACCGGCCGATGCCCAGCCAGTCCCCGAGCAACACCCTGCCCGCCCCAGCCAGCCCCCGGGTGTCTATACCAGGCACGATGCCCCACAGTATGGAATACCGCTTCGGCTAGTGCGGGTCAGCTGCCCTGGCTGCATCCCCTCCCCATTCCTTGTGCCCCCCCAGCCTTTGCACTGACAAGGCCCGAGGAACTGAAAAGCCTCACCTCAAAGCCAAAACACAGCACTGCCCTAGCTCCTAAAAAGATAATTAACTCCATCCCAGCTGAAACCAGGACAGGGCACTAGAAGGAGAAGCATGAAATCCAAATCTATGTCCCAAGACCATTAACTTGCTTCGCAGTCTTAACCAATGCTGGGTGCTTTTATTACCTCCCATCCTTTTGGTCAATTAACGATATCTAAAGTTTGTAGGTATTGTATATAGCACAAAAGAAACTTATTCTCTGAGTGTACTATAATAAAAAAAAAGACTTTTTTTGTACGTGATGCAGATGCTGTCATTGTGTGTCGAGAGAAATCACTTTATGTGACATTATGTAAAGCAGCTCCTCATCAATGACTTTCTCTTTCACTGAACTTTCTCCCATCGCCTGTCATTTTAAAGTAGGGTGTGCAATATTCAGGAGCCAGAATCAATAGAAACAAGGAAAATATATGTCCTTTAGGCCCACTTGCTGTTAATTTCAACGGCAATCCAACATCTGAATAGTACAGTGACAGGGTTTCAGACAGATGATTAGACAGAGCTTCTGCAGTAGTAATGTAAAATAAAATGCTGTTGTAGTTACTATATGATTTTCTGGAGATCAGGGCTCTGCATACAAAACATCAATATGAATATGTGTTATTTAATTTAATATTTATCATATTATATAGGGAAAAGACACCATCTCCACTAAAAGTGAAATGCCTGCAGTTCTATAAAGGGGAAAAAATCTAGCAGATTTCCAAATAAAAATTCAAATAGGCTTTAACTTTTACAGCTTTGAGTACCAATAGGTAGATTAAAAGTTAGCTTGAAAAAATGCCTGAGGGAGCAAACAGTTGCTTAATGAGGATACATGGAATGAAATTAAAATGCAGCCTTAATAAAGATAAATTCAAAATGTAATGTTAGCAAAGTCATATTATTTAAATCACATTCCAATCTATAAAGTGACTACATTTGGTCTATCTAGAAAAACAGAATGAAGAAAACATACACAAACCCTCTAATGATCTCCCAAATCTCAAAGGTTGACTTCAAAATTATGGAATAGGATCTAGCCCACAGAGAATATGAATGGTTACATGAAGTGCAGAAAACCTCATTTCAACTTAGTGAATCTTCAGAGCTGTCTTCCCAA
The DNA here is from genome assembly GCF_017639655.2 of Falco naumanni. NCBI lineage: Eukaryota > Metazoa > Chordata > Aves > Falconiformes > Falconidae > Falco > Falco naumanni. The sequence goes on from NC_054059.1 coordinate 81,619,838, forward strand.
AAGGGCTGAATGTGCATGTTTTGGCTAGTGAGAAACAGATTAGTTTTGCTAAATATTAATAAGCCTTTCCTATATGCTTTAATACTTGCTATATTCTCATGCTGTTTTCTTTAGCAGTTAAGATGTCTTATTGATCTGACACAGGTATTTCACTGTACAGTCACAGTGACACTGAACACACAGATGTTAAAAATAAGACCTGCCAGGCTCAGAACTAAGTTGACAGACATATACTTCAGCAGCGACATATACTTCATTAGGCACAGCTCTCGTTCAGCTCAGCCCTATGACCCTATCATTCAATATTACACTGAGATGCATTAAGATATTGTCCATTATCTACTCCAGCCTCAACATGAGTGAAGACACTGCCTGTCTATGGACTTTGATGAAGCAGGATTAGGCCCTTGCTGCCCTTGTTTGAAAGCTCTGATGGAATAGGTGAAACCTGCCCCCTCCTGTCCTTTCTCTCTCCAAATCCCCATCATGTCAACAGTTACCCGAGATCAAATTTCCTGCTGGGTTAATTGTGATATCCTTACCAGCCTTCTCATGGTCTGATATGAATGCAGACAATAATTTTGATGGAACTAGAGACATATTAAATATTTCAGACCTTCTTCTGCTTCCAGTAAAATCTGTAATGAAGTTCTCATTGCCTTCAACAAGAAGTGTGTAATGAGTGATGAATTTTTTACTTTGTGTTCATTAAACTTTGCTTTGTAATATTTGCATAGTTTGGGGTGTGGTCCCAGTTTTCTTTCTTTTCATAATTTCCTTCGTTTTGTACTCCAAGAACTTAGCTGGTTAAATATTTAACATATTTAGTTATTCTATTGAGATGAGCAGGACTTACACACCCGAAGCTGTCACTGATTTCTTAAGAACATAAGCTGAATATCTCATATCAGAGAAATTATCCACCTACCAGTCCTCAGCAGTGTTCAGTTGGAAATGTTTGCCAAGGAATATAAGAAAGAAAATATAAGAGCAATCCTTCCCATGACACATTCTTGCAGCCTCCAGCCATTACTGGTATAGAGGAATTTTTAACTCAGGTTTTCAACTAAAGTATCATTAGTTTACCTCATTCTTCTTTGAACATATTTACAATAGCCCATGACAGTGAATTGCTCAGTTTAACCGTGCTGGATGAAAAAGGTGTTATTTATTTGTTTTAAATATACTGCCTAATAATCACGTTGTGTGTCCCTTCCTTTATTTATTACAGCAATTAATAAACTTTCTCTGTTCACCTTCTCTTTGCTATCAGTTTATTTATTGCATGCCCTCTATCTTTTTTTCTACACTGAGAAATCCTTATCAAGGAAAACTGAAGGTTTTCTCTATCTCTGATCATCTTTGAGCACCGTTCTTTGTACCACTTCTAGGGGTGACAGATTTTAACTGAAAGACCTTTATTCAGAGTAGAGGTTTATACAATCATATGCTGTCTTTAATTTTGCTTTCCCAAATAATTCCTAAATTTTTGAAGGAGCTGAGCATGACCATGCAAGGAGTGTAATAAGAAAAAGGAAACCTAACTCTCATTAGGTTCGCAATTAACCTTCGCAAGTGCTCTCATTCCTCAACTGCCTCCTCAGGTGTCAAATATAATTCCAGAAATAATTTTGGGACTGTGTAAGATGGAAGTTCCGTGCAGGGTATCACACTCAGTCCTAATAAGAACACAGTCAGGGTATATACAAACCTGCCACACCCTGACAAATATCTCATTACACGATACAGCAAAACGTGTTCAGTGTACACGGAAAGAGATGTGTTGAAGCAAGTCTTCATCCTGTATTTAAAGTGATATTTCTTACATAAGCAGCTGGTTGAGAAAAATCGCAGAGAACAGTTCTCTGCCTAGTAAAACACTTCTCGCATAGCTGAGACAGCCCTTAGCACAGCAGCATACAGCACGTACTGCTCCCAGTCTTATTAGAATTCTGGTGAACAAGCTTCTACAATTACGATTTGATTTTAATTAGTTTAGATATTAGCAGACTAGGCCTCAGCAGTCTTTAAATGTCACTGAGTTTCCCAGAAGGCCAAGGGTGTCTCAGCCATCTTTCTTGCTTTGTCCAAAGGGCCTCCGGGAAACCAAGAAAAAGCCAAGAAATATCAAAGACTCCAGTATACTGTGGTCACCCACACTAATCAGCATTGGGTCTGTTAAGTGTCTCTTTGACTTACATTACCAAACCTTTTAAAAGAAGCACATTTCAATAATTTCCTGAAATTACTCACTAAGGGCATATGTAACATTTAGCACATTATTATATACACTGCAATGAGGTTCATCAATCAATCAAAACAGAGTGCAACGTGTATGTTTTAAACTACTTCACAGAAGAGACTGTTGTTGAGAACTTTTCAAAACACACGGGTACAAGTCTATTGGGGTGGTAATTAATTAGGAAGAAGGTGACCGGTGCCATTGTGCACTGGGAAAATATTACCAGGTTGACTCTGACTGTGGAGCAGCTTTTTTGTTAGCTGAAGCAGTTGATTTGCTTTTGTGAAGCTCAGAGATTGAAGGGTCCTTAAGGAATCTGAAGGCCTTGACTGTTGTTCAAGTCAGTCTTTTAGCTTTGAGAAGAAGAAAAAAGAAAAGTAGAGCTAAAAAAGTTTGAGTATAACTCTGTGGAGGGAATTTAGTAGACAAAACATTATGCCAAATGTTATTTTTTATTATTATAAAACTTCAATTAGTTGCTAGACTTAAAAATGGCCCCAGTAGATTATTAAGATAAGGTTTAAAAAACTGACACTCACCTCCAACTTAGCCATCTGAGAGTGCACTGAGGGTCAAAACTCTTATTATTATACCAGATTCTGGCTCATATTTGTTGGCTAAACACAAGTAGTTGTGCCCTTTGAGCTACATATAATATTGAAAACTTCTGCTCAGAGCTGGCAGGTGTAACACAAGAGATGCATAAAACCTGCTCCCTTCTGCAGGAACATCTCAAGGTTAGGCAAGACACCGTACAGCATTGCAAATGACTGTGCTAAATGAATTTAGGTGACACCATAATACTCAGCCTCTTCTCCACTACTCTGTACGTAACATAATCTTGGAGATACTGTCTATGGTGTCTAGGACTCGAGCTCCCCAAGCACTCAGTTTCTAGAATAGTCACTCACTCTACCTCTTGGTTAAGAGGGTGCAAGTCAGTGGACTGAGGATGAGCAGCCTGTCAAATCAAGATGACTGACATCCTAAATCCTGTAGATAATAACATGCCAAGGAATAAGACATGAATATAATCTCTGGCCATCAAAATGATCAAGTAGAAGAAAGAGCTGACTTGACATGAGTTTGAGAGAGAGCTCTGAGCGCCAGCTCCTTACCCGAATTGTTAGCATGAGCGAAGCTGTAAGATCACATACAGAAATGCTTGTAAGGTACCACCCGTGTTGTGATAAGAGGAACTCTGTAACTACAGTGAGGAAAAAGGTGGGGGGGGGGGGGCTGTGTGAAATGTTCTCTAGGGTGGCAAAACTGTTCCTGTGTAGAGTACCACATGTTCACATGAACTTGCACTTGCCTCTATATCTCTGTGGGGCTCTGTGTGGAACACCAAATGGCTCTAAGATGTACCATTATCTCCTGTAGGAATTTTTCAAAAGTGTTCACCACCAGAATGGTGGCGTTTTGGCATGAAACTAAGAAGTGCTTTGTGTGTACAACCGAAAGGCATGCAGCAATCTTTGAGGCTGCAAAGCCTACTGTGATGTATGTACCATGAGTACTATGTAAGGATGGAAGCCAAACCTGAAGCATTTCAATCTAAGTGCCCCATGAGGCATGTGATGCCATGTGCTATCTCCAAGCCATCCTTAGGCTCTGTCTGGAAGGTTTCCTATTGGTACAGACAACAGCTACCACAGAGAACATGCCAGCAGTAAAGCAGGAGGGGTGAGAAGCAGTTGGGTATGTGGGATCACCCTCTGTCCTATTTTATTTAGCATCAGTGGTAAGTATGAAAATCTGCCCACTGGTTTCAATGAAAAAAGCACTGCTAGCTTGCCAGCTACCAAACACCTAGCAATTTTTAATTGGGGCAGGAGAGGATTGGTTTTCTGAAATTACAACAGTCTCACTTAGGAGGTGGATAGCGGAGAAAGCTATCACAGGCCAAACAGTCTCAACATGGGGAATTTTAATTCATTTAACTTATTGCCAGTTGATACAAACTTTTGATTACTGTCGAAAAAATTAGGGAAATATCTTCCCTCCCCCTTACTCAGACTGAACTTCAATCAGCACCTCTTCTCCCCTCTTTCTAGTTTCATAGCTCCCCTTTTATTTATTTGTGTTACACTTAGCTCATCTCAGTTCTTCTTGTGATGTGCTGGGTGGTGCAGGAGGTTGGGATCATGTTTATGCTGGAGTCTAGTTCTTTGATTCTTATTAATTATTCTCTGCTTCAGCATGGGTCCTTCGTAGATCACTGTCCCTCTGGGTTCTTTCTGCCTCTGGGTACAATAAAACAGGAGCTCTGTGTGCTGTTCTTTTTGCCCTGAAGCAGTTTCTGGACCTTAAGCCACCAGTACTCCAAGCCTGGTTCCTATAAGGATCTGTGGTTTATGCAGTTTAGCTGAGACTGTGCATGTGTGTATGCTTTCACATGTATATCAGTTTTTCCCTAATGACTTTTTAACATATTTGTCATTGTCAACATAATTTGAGAGATCGGCAGCTATTTCAATGACATCAAATTCCCAGAAATATCACTGGCTAGTTCAGCAAAGGGGGAAAACCTTTTTTTGTGATTCCATTGAGAGATAACTGCAGTACGAACTCAACATACAATTATTAAGAGAATCATTAGAAAAGGGGTACCACGTACCTTGGCAGTGGGAAAATCTCGGTGCTTGCAGTTTACCAGAGATCAGAAAGTCCAGAGTCATCTTAGAAAACCATAAGAAACCAAGCTTCATTATTTTCACTGTTCTTGAAAGTAGTAATATGGGAATACCTTCTCCTGTTGAGGACCTACTCCAGTTCATATTATGTAGTAGAGTTGCTCTGAGTCAACTAAGAATAGAATTTTTTTTCCTTCTAACTCTATTTCTTCTGGTATTTTAGATGAAAGTTTGTTTCTATATGTAGAATATATATATATAGAATATAGAAAAACTGCTATACTACCCCAAAACTGATGGATTACTTATACTGAGTTTATATATCTATGCTTACCTCAGTGGTGTAGATTTTTACTTGATCTTATAGCATTAACCTTATAGCAGGGTAGCAGCTCAGATTCTGAAGTACTTTCCTTTGATTTGCAAGTAGAAAATTATGCAAAAGAATTAACCTACACCATGCGAGAACTGTGATTCTTTAAGCCAAATCCTCTGGCCCATTTTCTAGTACTTGCTCAGGGCTTCCTCTTTGTTTCCATATAGAGGCTGGATTCTGGTTTAAGGCATCACACAGCTGATCAAGGACTGTGCAGAAGTTGTGTCTCCTTTTGATTAGCTCACACAGGTGTTGCGTGAGAGTTGCCTCTGCCTTCCAGTACTCCTTTTACTTTGTTCTCATTTGTGTGTGTTCATGAAGTACCGTACTTCGGACCTCTGGCTTTGGGAGAATGCTGCCTTCCATAGAGCATCCACATACCTGTGTTATAAAACAACCCGAAAATACAAGGGTAAAGAAGTTCCAGCTCTTCACCAGTTTTTCCCGTGTCATTTCCCCTCTTACTCCTTGCCTAGTCTGAGGTCAGGGAAAAGACAGTCCAAGGTCTGAACAGAGCAGGTATCAGTTGCAGAGGCTGCTTGGATAGATCTTCCTTTTCCCGGTGTTAAGCTGAAGCCTACGTTCCTCTATGAACTGTCTTCATATGGCACTACTTAGTTGGACAGACACCACAAAAATTATGTAATTAGCTATGATGTGACTACTAGTCAGGAATATTTGTCTCCTGAAGCTACAGGACTGGTGTGTCATAAGCAACAAGAAATCAGTCTTCAACACAAGTCTTTCTTCTCTTTTTCTTTTCAGTCACTCTCAGCTTCTGTCTAAGTGGAGAGAGTTGATAGAGGAAAAGCAACTGAGATATATTACATTAAAGAGCCTATTGTTGACAGTGTTTTATATTTAATTACAGCTTTGATTCCTGTTTGAGAATAGCTATAAGGCATCTATTTTTTACAGTCACCTCTGTCTCATTAACAGCAGGAAAACTTTCCCTTTTTTATTTTTTTTCCATTGGCACTGTTTGCTACTGTGAAACAAACAGTGGATCAAGTCTGACAATTCTGAAAGTTTGGTGTAAAGCAGATGCGCTTTTTTGGTGGGTTTTTTTAGGGTATTATTCAGATATATCTTCAACCAGATTTTACTTTCTAAAAGAATAATTTCTTATCAAGAAATTATCAAAAAATGTCTACTCTTCTGGACAGAAGCAAACAATACCATTACCACTCATCCAGGCAGTTTAACAACCAGAAATCTCACCCCCTATATAAAAAATACTTTATTTATTAAACAGAGAACACATCAATTATGCATAACAGTTTTACTTATGGCAATTATTTTATTGCACAGGAAGATTTATACAAGGATGGGAAGACCACATGTAAGTGTGAAAGTTGGGAAAATAAATTAAATTACCAGAAAAGGTTAAAAGATATTCATTCAATAAAAAATTGTGATACATATAGGTACCATGAAAAATCATACAAACAGATTAAGGGCTAATGCGAATGTGAGAAAGAGACACATTTAAGAGGACAGTAACAAACAGCCACAGAAACATAATCACTGATAATGAAGCATCTGAAAATGCCCCTGTTAATATTTTCTGTGTAAAATGAGTACTTTTTTTTCATTTTAAGAAAGCGATACAGTCAACTATAAGCAAACATAATTGTAAACACTTAATTGGAGACTGTATCAATGAGTTAAATGTTAAGAAACCACATCTGCTCCCCAAGTTATTGTTTGCTGCTAGAATTCTCCCCTTCTGTATATTACTAAAAAAAAAAAAAGGCCAGGGCTCATTCTCTGTCCTTGAGACCAGCTGGGAGGAGACAGCTTGCACCCATATGCTTAGACACTCTTCCTCCTGAAAACAGAGTGGCTGCATCCCACCTGCTGCTTGGAAATGGTGCCTGTATTTTATTAACCCCTGAACAGTGTTCAGACAATGTTTGTGTGGGTGCTATCTAACAAGGACCAAACTGGGAGCATTTAGAAAATTTGGGATAATCACAGGATGGTACCCAAGCCTCTTTCCTTGTTCCTTCTGGTGGGAGGGACTGGTGGATAAATAGAGCTTGAAAAGTAAGAATAGGATGGAAGTATCAGTTCAGAAGGAGCTGTTTATAACTACAGGTAACTGAGAAAGTCACTGTAGAAACATGAATCTCAGCAATATGCAGAGAAGAGAGAGAAGAGAGAGAAGACAGGGTCACCAGAGATCCCAGAGAAGAGATTAGAGCCCTGAAATACATTCCAGCCCACAGACATCTCCTTCAGTATCTTGTTGTGTCAAAACTTTTAGAACTGGGATATGTAATTTTGTCTTGTCCCCTCTTTCAAGCCAACATGTAAAGAAATATACTTTGTATACATGCCAACATCATGGCAGAAGAATTAGAGATGAACCATGGCATCAACTCTTATTCAAGACTATAAAACTCAGTGCAGAAAATAGGTTCTCTCAAGTGATCTCTGCCACATCACATGGGTGGTGGTTGGTAATGTTTCCTCCAGCCTGTTCCCCTTTCCTGACCCCAAAAAACTCAACTGAAAATTTTCATTCTTTTGTCTTCACCTGCCTTTTCCTATAATGACATTCTTCTATTCTCAGCCCCATCTTTCAGCATGCTGTACTATGAATTATTATATTGTATTGAGTCAAATAGTGTGTTTAGGCAAGTTATAAAGATTCCTGCTCATCCCAAGGAGCGGGCATGCTTCTTTTCTCATACAGAAGTAGGAGTTTGACTGACTTATACCTTTATCAGAACTCAGCCACAACGTGTCTCTGTGTTTTCTTAAGGGAGTGTTATCTATCCCTTCTCTTTGGATGTCTATTAAGAGTGTTCTTCCTGGGTCTCTCTTTGTGGAGATTGCATCTGTGGGTTACTTTGCCCTACTTTGCAGCTACAAGAGAAGCAATCCCAGTTACCCATAAATAAAAGGAAACCCAAGAAATATTAAACTGCTGTTCTCTGTGCCTCAGCTAGACCTTTCCTTGCAAAGGGGCAATGGGAATACTTATTTTTCCAGTGTTACACTGTCAGAAGGAACTCTCAGGCAGAATGCAATGCTATGCTGCTTATAAAAGCCTTTATTCACAGATAAGTGTTGTGGGGTTTTTTCTTTTCTTCTTTTCTTTTAATTTCTTTTTTTTTTCTTTTCCTTTTTTTTTTCTTTAATTTGTATTTAAGGTCTTATTACGTCCTGTTACGATGCAGCAAAGCCCCACAAAGAATTAGTCATAATCACCTGAAGCAGTCTAAGTATCCAGATAGTATGTGCTAAGTAAGGCAGGATAAATACAGCAGGGTTCAGTGGATTAGGTTCAATGCTTGGTTCACAGGGGTTGGAAAGCGAACAAACACCTGGCACTTTCTTTGGAAACTCAAAAAAAAAAAAAAAAACCAACAACAACAACAAAAAAGTAACCTGCTCTCTAAATGTTCCCTTCTCCATATCACCCCTTTCCCTCTGCAGACTAACTGCTTTTCCCGAATACTCTCTTAAAGCAGTTCCTCTTTGCATAGCTTCACCCCACACAGCCACTTATTTTTTTTGCTTTCAGGATGGAATGGGAGGAAGGTGACATGATGCAGAACCTATAAAAGCAATGAAGTGAGTACATGGAAGATGGTCCTCCAGCTACTCAGCCATGCAGGCAACTTCACTTTGTCTTTATTGGCCTTTCATGTCATGGTAGTATCAATAAAAATGAGGAAAACAAGACTTCTAACCTTTGTTCTGTTAGGTTTGAACTCAGGGACTAGTGAGCTTTCCAGTGGTATGTCAACAAAGCCAGCAAATACTACAATAAAAAATATTAAACTGATAAGTCTGTGGGGAATTAAGAAGGCGCTGTCTATTGGTATTGCTTGGTGAAAAAACTTGAGAAGGATCAGGAGCAGGGAGGTTCTGTTTATATTTGTCATTATATCATTCTGAGATATTTTTGGACTTTTTGGTTAAATTATATTACATTTCTTGGATGGGGATTAGGAATTCTTATTATTTCAAAATCTGAGAAGGGACATCCAAACACTTTTTACCATGCTTTTAGCATGGGGATGGCTAGGTAGTGAAGCTGGCCCCGCAGAAAAGGTTTTCTTCCTTTGTTGATAGAAGTAATTCCTTTGTGACTGAATATGACCTTTCTGCAGTGACAAACCTGAACTGTGCAGCAAGGGAAAGAACGTAACAGAGTGCTCAGCTGTAGCTGAAGGATCTGGTGATGCATGAGTCCATGGGTTCTGGCACATCCCTTTTCTTCTTCTGGATGGGACCTCTCTCATAACTTTCATATCGCTCATCAGACCTGTAGAGGAAGTATCATTTTTTATGAAACTTTTAACCCATTTTAAGCATTTCAACATATTTTTCTATTTATTCCAATTAAAAAAAAAGCAACCCCTCCTTTGCTATAAGAATCATTAAGTGTGTGAGAACAAATAAGGGAGCCCAAAGAAGTAGTGTTTCAAAAAAACCCATAAAAAACAACAACAAAAAAAAAATAGCCTGCTTGCTTTTCCCTAGGAGCATACATGAAAAGCAAGGATTTCTCCATCCAGACAGACATACTCTATTTTCTTCTGCTCTTTGAGGCAGTTCACTGTGGGCTTGGAAGCACACATTCCCAGAGCTTCAAATACTCTTTCACTGATAAGAGTCTCCAAGCTCACAGATCTACTTAATAGTGCTGCCACTAAAGATCTGGAAGATTAACCCAATTCTGAAGTTGAAGACTGCCTATTACAAATCCCTCTCAAAGAATATAGGAGATATTTGAGACAAAATTTTTGTTAGTGGGAAGAGCAGAGAAACTGAAATGAACAAAGCCAGACAGTAATTCCACCTTTAATTCAACTACTACTTATAAATCTCCTCTGATTAAAGATAATTCCAGCATTTTAAAGATCAAAGTCTTGCTGGCTGCTTGATTGGTTTTTAAATTCTGATTTTATATTCTACTAAACTATACACCATGAAAAAAAAGAAGAAATCAGCATCTGCCACACTGAGGGATACCATTTCATTTAACAGTTGGGGATAAGAATTGCCTTTTGATTTCTTCTGTTACAAGAAACCAATGACAGAAGACATAATTGTTAATCAAGGACTTGCCACAATAAATATTTTCAAGGGAGGCTTACTGGGAAGGGTATTTTGGGGTGCTTTGTATGAGGCATTTTAAAGATGTTCCCAAGATGGGGTGCTTACAATGCTGTGAGAATCAGGACCTGTTGAGATGTCACAACCTGAAACATCCGAAATCTCCAGCTATATTTGAAAATCTCATCTGTGTCTGTAACACCCTGTCACACTGATACGTGCACTATTTGGAGGGGGGTGGTTGTGGAAAAGAGAAACTAATTCCAGAACTTTGCTATACCATTTTCATTACCCTGCTGTACAATATTGTGAACATTTTCAAGCTTTTGCCTTTTTCTTTATAGCAAAAGTTTTAGGAAGTTTATATAAATTAATAAAATCCTAGGCCCTATGAAGCCAATCTTGCTTTGAACATGCTTTTATTGATCTTTCAGGTAAATCTACTGTGAAAGTTATGAGCCAAACCCAGATCACCGACTTCAAACAGAATTGGCGGTACCTGTAGAGAGTTTTCCCTGGCAGACAAGCTTTCACTAAAGCCAGCAGAGCAGAGGTGAGAATAAAAAACTTGCTTAATTAACATTTCAGATGTATTGCAGGTTGAGTGATTTAAGGTAGCTTAAACTATCCCTGTTGTATTGTGGAGAATGTCATTTTTATAGGATATAGATCTCAGTCATACACTAATAATTAAGTATGTTAAAATGAGAAGAACAATTTAACTTACCTAAGCATCTTTTGTTTTTCTTTGCCTCGTTAGGAGACTACAGCTTCTTTTCCCCAGTTTCCCAAAGCAAGAATAGTTGGGAAGTTGTAGGAAGTTTTTATAATTTGCCAGGACAAATTTTCATTATTGTGAGAGAGAGGGAAAGAAAGACTCCTGCCTGCTGTTTTGTGAAACACTGCTCCCTAAAGTTTTCATCCCAAACCCACTGAAGTTAATTGAAAGTATCCTAATGCTTCCGAAGGCTTTCATACGAAACCTTGGAAGGACAAACTGGAAAATCAAGTTCTTGAGTGGTTCCTCATTTTCTACACACACACACACAGTGATTTTGGCAACGAGGATTCAAAGGGACAGATTCAGAACACAGTCCCACAATGAGGGTGGCAAGTCTTGAGAAAGACTACTGAAAGCTGATTTATTAGATGTACAGCTGAGACATTTACAAGTATTCACTTCTTCCATTCAGTTACCGAGTCTTAAGAAAAAGACTTTTAGTGTGTTAACCTGAAAACTAAATCAATCTCATTATGTATTTCATGAACATGTATTGGTGGCAGGGTCCACAGTATCTCAGCATTCTCTCTGTAAAAGGTAGCAAAATAATCAAGTCAAAATGGACTTCATGGACGGGGCTTTTGCAGTTCTGGGCTCAAAACTCCAGAAAATGAAAGGCTTAGTTAGAATGTGGACAACTGACAGAGATTTGTGGGGTATCACAATATTACTAGGATTCATGGAGGTTCACCTGAATGCTCAGCAAATTTTCCAAATCCAATTAACCAAAGGGACCATTTCCTATGTAATAAAAATGATGAGTGTGATAACAACTCTTTCACAGCTTGAACTATCACTTAAACTAAGGATGAGTGAGCCAGCTTGGCTATAAAGAAAAATAAATGGCTATGCTTGCCATTTACACTATACTCACTTCATCCCATGCTGGAAGCACAGTTGAGTAAATTCTATTATTGTTCAACAATTGCAGTGTAGCAATTGGCACCTGAAAATAATTTATGCTCACAGTGACAGTGTGATATGAACTATCCATAGTGTAAATGAGAATTAAAATAGTCTGAAATAAATACAGATCTGAATAGGTGTAACAATTTTTTTAATGATCAGAGCTGTATCTGTTTATACAAAGTCTAACTTATTTCTCTGTGGTATGTATCTCTGCGCATATGCACACATAAAGGTACTCATTATTATACAGCACCGACAATGATCATTCAAGACCAGATTCCTGTTATAGTAAAGGAAGTGAGAGCTGTGGTTCAAATTATTGCAACATGAAACATCAAAAAGGGTGGGAAGGGAAGGAATAGCAAAGAAGCACAAGGGTAGCCATAGTGTTTATCTAGTTTCATTTTAGGGTGAATAGGGTGAACTGGAAAGCACTGAATAAGCAAAAAGACCAGAGAAAAGCTAGAGAAGGATGGAAGATGTGGTAAGCACCCAGCAAAGAAGAAAGAGAAGTGAAAGGGACATTGCTTCCTACCTGCATGTGATGCTAAAAGAGGCAGTTTCCATCTCTCCAAAGGGAAAAACAGACACTAAAGGGAAACTCTTTTACTGCGTTTAGAAATAACACAGAGCCTTCTAAAGCAATACATTATCTCCTTCCCATTCCATATGAGCAAGGTAGATAATATCCTTGATGGCAAACTTACAGAGTGTCTCAGGGACCACTTCAGAGCAGGAGACCAAATGTAAAGCAGGAAAAAAAATTGTCCTTGTGTATCTTCGGAAATCCTTGAAATAAAGAGTGGGGAGACCTAGAATAAAAAGCTGTTTTAGTTCAAGGCAACAAGCAACCAGGAATCCTCAACATCTCTCACTGTATGACAGAAACCTTGACAGCAAAAATGAGGTTTCTAGACAAATTCTGAGAGAGAAGTTAAATGACAGGAAATGGCTGGTTCTGTAAAGTCTGACACTCTCGAGTCTGAATGTTGGAAATTATGACAAAGATGCAAAGAAATAAAATGACGTTCCTGCAGTAAACTTGACTGTAAGCTGTGTATCAGCAATGAGAAAGATGTATTTGAACATTAGGAATGACTGCACATGGCATGGGTAAGAGTGAAGATCTAACATGTTTAGTGTTATTTCCCATGGTGGTTTTCCTCAGTGAAAATACTGAGGAGCCACTGACCAAGGGGAGTCATCTTGGATTCACCTGTACATTAATGCATAGAAATTTAATTGGGACTGAAGCAGGATATAGCCCAGCTTATATCTGGAAAAAGTTTCAGCTAAAGGTTGAGATAGTTTACCAAACTGAGATTTCATAAAGATGTCAGTCTTCCCTTGACTCATACAGTGTCCTGTTTTAGAGAACAGAATTGTTGTAATCAAATTTGCAATGGAAATATGACTGGTAACGTGATTTGGAGGATGACACAGGTGTTAACTTGATCAAGGAAGTATCAGTCACACAAAAATTAAAACACCTGGGTTAAAAAAAGGTTAAATAAACTAAACTAAGCTAAGCTAAAATAAAAATTTAAAAACACCTTAACAAGCTGGAGACAAGTAAACCAAATAAAATGAAAGAGAAAAGGTCCAATTTCTGAAGTAAGCACCGGCTTTATTAGGTGTCATAAGCCACAGGCTGTTGTAAACAACATCCCCTTTTCTATAAGAGTCATGGTCTAAAAGACCACAGGTTCAAAATATGTCACTTGCAGAAATCACTAGCAGGATCAGGGCCTGGTCTCATAACCTTTAGAAAAATAGCTACTTCTATGGAGACACTGTGAATGTGACAAAAGAAAGGATCTCTTGATGCCATTTTAACAGTAAATGACACTATTATACTTCAAGATAGACATGAGGCCCCAAGTCAACATGATTTCAGAGATGAATTACTGAGAAGTGCGCTACAAACCTGTCTCACTCCAAACAGAAATTAAGGTGACAGGGTACTCGCGGGACTAAGGCAAGTTAAAAGGAACTGTGTTGCAACGCTGAAGTTAAAGCTGACTCTTTTAATTTCACATTCTTTGCATTACAAAGAAAAAGAGGGGGGAAAAAAACCAACAAAAACCCTGCAGCCCATTTTAGATTGTAGCACTCATATTGAACTGAGTATGTTTAAACAAGTGCACACGTGAAAAGCCCTCTCCAAACCAGACTAGTGCAAAATATGATATACTCGAAAAGGAGATTCAATCATTAGCCCATGCTCTAAGTGGTGTGTCAACATCTCATGAGAAAAAGATGTAAAGCCCCAAAATCACATATTCAGTAGAGAAGCTTTTGAAAAGCAACCATTTGAAACTGCCAACAAACTGAAGGCAAAATGAGACTTGATAGAGGTGACAGAGCCTACAGCATCAGATTAGCTCTTTATTTGTCACAGCAAGCAAAAGCTGTGGTGTTCAGTCTGACAGACTCACTCATGACCTTTATTCTGCCAAGCCAAATGAAAGGGAGGACATTGAATGCAATTTTGCAACCTGGAACTGTTGCTCAGGAAGCTTGTAAACAGTGATTTGAATAGAAAATGAAAAATCTGAGCACTGAGAATTCTTACGGAGCTGTCACTTCTCTACTTCACCATTTGCAATGTGTTGTGTTTAGACAGAGGTTCAGTCGTCAGCTCATAGAGGAGCATTCAGAAAACAGAAAGCCCACCGCATCCAGACAGCTCTTCAGGATGATGTTGCAGTTAGGTAACACCCGCATCATTTCTCTTTCCTCCCCACTCTTTCCTTCCTACTCTCTCAAACTCCAGTGGAAAGTGGTTTATTGAAAATTATACCATTCAATCCATGCAAGGCTGTCATGGTAAGAGGAGGGAGGGAATACTGGGTAGGTGGAAAAGCCCTGCTTCATGATGGCTATCAAGATCCCCTGTTATTTGCACCAGCCATAGTGCCTATAGTAATTCCCTCTTAGTTGTTCTGTTTTCCTACAAAATGTGATGGTTTCTTCTGAAATGTTATGCTGCAACCCACAAAAGCTCAGCATTTGGGCAGTGTGGGTAAGGAGAATAGCTTGGGACAACATCATGAGCAGTCATCCTTAAGTAGGCCAGTTTCACTCCAGAAAAAGGTCCTGGCCATAATTGCTCTTTATTTTAATTAGCCACTGACCAAGCACCACAAGGTAATTTGCACAATTTCTGTGGTTGATATTTACACAGAAGAGAACAGTGACTGGCAAAGGCAAGGATTAAGAAAATCTGGCTGTGATTCTACTGCTTGATCACTCCTACTGCTGAAGTGATATCACAGTTTTTGGTGTAGTTTTTGTTCCAGCTAGTACATCTATCTTTCTAAGTTAAAAACAGGGTGCAGACACTTTTTTTTTTACTGGCTCCTTCACATCCTCCCAAAAAACTCCTGGCCACTGATCAAAAATAATTCAAAACACTCAGAACTATTTACAGCTGCAATTTTGTTAAATTAAATTTTCAAACTTTTGTTCTGCTCTCAGCTTTGCCATTTTTACTTCTCTGCTGTGTTATTACCTAGTGCCTGTCTTTACTTGGGCTTTGGGTTCCCCTTCTTTCTCACTTACAAACATTATAGAGCCAATCCAATTCAACTCAATAGGATCAGAAGATAAAGAAGCTCAAGCTGTAGTGAGTTTTGCTCCACATATTTCTGCTCAGTTCACTTTTATATATATATATATAAAAATACTTATGACCTGCATGCATTCTCTTATTCAGATTTTTACCCGTAACACTTATCACTTGAGTAATTTATTTTTTGCTGTTTGTTTTCTTGTCTGTATCTTCCTCTCAGTGAGGACAGACCAAGCCATTCTGAGGCCAGACCTTGCCTTTGGAGTAGCCTCTGAAATATGCCTCTGTCTGTTACACAGGGACTTAGGTTTTTCCATTTGATTCCAAATGATTTAGACAAATCTCAAGATTCTCACATCTTTACCAAAAGCTTACAGGCCAAATATGCTTTGGGTTAGATGTTGCTTTTCTTTGTACTGTTAAGAAAGAAAAGTGAAGCTTTTTGATATCAATCAGACACAAATTCTGTCAACTCACTGAAAATATTTTGAACATATTTATATGTATGTATAAACTACTAAGATTTTCAAATGCTTTAAGGCCAGTTTTTCTTTGTTGCTATTTAAGACGTGAAAACCATACTATTAAAACTTCCTCCCATTTTCTATACTGTTGCCTGACTGGGAGTTTGTTATTGGTAGAATTTCCTTTGTGAGGTTACTCAGTTCTACCCGGTTTTACTCTGTTACTCACCCTGTGTCCTGGGTTCAGCTAGGATAGAGGTAACTTTCTTCTGAGTAGCTGCTGCAATGCTGCGGTTTGGATTTGGCATGAGAACAGTGTTAATAAGTGGTAACACTGATGTTTTTGCTGGGTAGTGTTTGTGCTAAATCAAGCACTTTTTAGTTTCTCAGACCTTGCCAGTGAGAGGGCTGGAGGGGCACAAGAAACTGGAAGGGGACACAGCCAGGACAGCTGACCTGAACCAGCCAAAGAGGTATTCCATACCATATGATGTCATGCTGAGTACATATAAGCTGTGGTAAGCAGAAGGAAGGCAGGACGTTTGGCATTATGGCGTTCATCTTCCCAAATAACCATTCCGCATGATGGAGCCCAGCTTTCCTGGAGATGACTGAACACCTGCCTGCCCATGGGAAGTAGTTAATTAATTCCTTGTTTTGCTTTGCTTGCTTACACTGCTTTTGTTTTACTTATTAAATTATTCTTATCTCAAGCCTCGAGCTTTACGTGCTCTTCTGATTCTCCTCCCCATCTCTCTGTGAGGGGGGAATGAGTGAGCAGCTGTGTGGTACTTAGTTACCAGCTGCGGTTAAACGATGACACCCCGATAAATATATTACTATATGTGAGTACAGTGGGTATGTTTTCTTCACTAAATTCTATGAGGTTTTTGACTGATGTGAGTATGGAAAAAGACTAGTTGCATTCACCTGCATTGTTGATCTAATTGAGCTAACAATGTCTGCTAGGATGGAGAACAATAGCATTATAATCCTGGCAGTAGAAGAGAAAGCAGTCTGAAAAATCTACCCAGAATTAAATATTTGGGTGGTTAACCTGTACAACACTGTTTTGATGCAATGGTACTACTAGCAATATGCAAACTACCTTGGCAATATTAACTTGGGTTTTAATCACATTAGGATGTACCTCTTTGCCAAACCCTGCTTTAGCTTCCTGAAGTCAATACTCAGGTTAGGAATGTCCCAGATTAAACCCGGGGATCCAAACATGCTTTAATTTTGATTGTTTTGGCCCAATGACAACCACGTAACAGATCCCCATCTCAAAATTTGTTACCTGTCTAGGTTCAGACCAATAACCTGGGGGCAAAAGGCTTCAACTGTCTTGATTCATTATTTGACAGAGTAGAAGTTTTGAGATGCTGCCTGGTTGAATATGAACCAGAAAAGCCAACAATGCTATGGAGACATTTCTTTTGATGTCATCATTCTGCTTGCATCCTTTCTGCCCAAAGATCCTGCCCATGCAGGGACTAAGAGAAACTTTGTGGGGTGTTCAATGCCCTCTCATCTCCTAGAATTTGCAGCTGGGATCCACTTCACCAGACAGTACACATTTATTGACAGATAGCCTGACAGCTTTTTAAAGCTGCTTGGCAGCTTGTTTTTACCAACATGTTGTCATGTTCAGTATTATCACATTTCTTCTAGATTTGTGTGATACTAAAAGGCCAAACCTCCAGGGCATCAATATGGGGTGCAAAGCAGGACTAGCCCCAAGGCACCCAGGAAAATATACCTTAGGGGTTCCTTGATTTTTCTTCTAAGAATTTGTAGCTACTAACTTTCCAGCCCTGTCAAGGACAAGCTTCTTAACAGTTGTTTCCCAAGCAATTGCTTTAAGTTGGATTTCTTTTTTTTCTTTTACCTTGAGCTTGCTGGTGTCTAAGGCAACTAAGCTGAACAGTATTCACAAAACTCTTCAAACATCTGTGAAATGCTATTCAGCCCACTTTCCAGGAGACTTAAGAAAGAGTAAGGCACCTTTGTTGGAGTGTGATGTGTTCGTCAAACTACCTACTCTTCAGGAATAGAGTTGATCACAGTCAGTGGGGAGCCATTGCAGTGCTTAAGTTTAGCACCTGTGGTAGGTTATAGATGCAGCTCTTCTCTGTTGACAGGGAGGGATTCAGAGCCTGTCAGTAATCCAAATTGAGATGCCATAAGAGGCAGTAAAATATTTTGTGGTGTTTAAATGGGTGAGTGGAACTAGTTTTGTTTGATTCTTGCTGGTTTTACATTGGGGTCAAGCAATTTGCTCTATAGTGAGGACTAATACCTAGAGTACACAGGTTCTTATTAATTCTTCTGCAGATTAAACGTGCTAGTTTTGGCGAGGGATTTGTAGGCCTTTAGAGACTGTCTTTCAGGAAATCAAATATAAAATTTAAATTCTATCGTATATATCCTCCAAAACAGCACTTGGTAATGCCTGAAACATTAAATACAACTGTCAGTGAAGACATTCCCACATTGGCAGCAACAGAGAGGCTGTATTCTGCATGGGCTTTCAGAAATTGTACCCTCCAATAACCTCAGCTGTAAGCAGCTAATACAGGACAAAATAAATTTGGTCCAGTTCAAAACAAACAAACAACAAATCTGCCTGTATTCCCATCTTATGTGCCTGTCCTTCAGAGTTATATCAGCAGCAATAACAATAACTGCTCCCACTACATGTTGTGTCCAGAAGAGGAGAAACAACTGGAAGGTCCCAGTAGCAGCTGGCGACTAGCAATGGTTGAATTCCAGATGGATCTAAAAAACTAGTGATCTCTCCTGGGAAACTTTGAAAAACATCTTACTTTACAATGATACTGTTCACATCACACTCGTTTTAAATATTTCTTTTCCTTTGTTCTTTACCACAGAAGGAACAGATGAGCTCCTGAGAAATAATTCTATTTTGAGAGATCAGCCCCTGCTGATAAAGGCAGAGAGAAGAAATAGGACAGGGAAAACTGCCACTCTGTTATGATTTCAGACATCAGCTGTTCATTTGTGCTGTTTGGTTGTGCAGTTTTTGTAGGTAAATATTTTTAAAAGGATTTTACTAGAGCCATAGGATAAAATGGGCTAGAAACGAACTTTGCAGCAACTCACCTGCTCTAACTCCACCATCAGAGCATGGCCAAATTAGATCAGGTAGTTCAGGTCCTTGGCCAGTCTTCAAGGATGAAGATTTCACAGTCTCTCTGGGCCCTCGTTCCAGTGTTTGACCACCTGCATAGCAGAAAAAAATTCCTAACTTCTTGCTGCAGCTCCTGCCTGTTGCCTTTTACCCTACCAAAAGTGCATGTCAAAAAAAAAATCTATATGATCTTCTCCATGCCCTTTGGAGGAAACAAGATCTCCCCTTACCTCTTTCTTCTTGCTGCTGAACAAACCTTGTGTGCTCTAATCCCCTATCAATCCTTGTGGATTTCTCTTGCACTTGCTCCAGTATGTCAATGCCTGTATTGTACCAGGGAACACAGAGCTGAACAGTTTCTCTGTGAGTCCACACCTGAAGTATTTTCAGCTTTCTCAACCTGCCCTCTTCACTCGAGCTGATGCAGCCCCCCATGCAGGTCACTGAAAGAACATACTCATATCAACTCATACTCGACTAGCAAGGACCAGCTGTGGCATGATGGAGAACAAGCCAGGAGTCAAGAGTAACCCCAACACAGCCCATACCTCCACTCATAGGATGTGATTCTGAACATGCCAGTTAGCACTCTGTACTTGAAATGGGGTCTGCAAACAGCCCCAGATACAGCAGAGGGATGAACCAGGTCCATGGCCCTTCCAGGGAACCCAGTCAGGAACCAAATAGGAAAAGGTAAGAGGCAGAATTGAAGAGAAAGTTGCAATAGAGGTCCAAAATTCATCCAGGAGCCAGGGTCAGAGACAGGACTAGAGACCAGCATACAAGTCTGAGTTTAAATAGAGCTGCTAGGTCCATGGGCAAAAGGATAAGGGGTCCCAGGTGAGGCTGGTCTGGGCTGTTAAGGCCTATCAGTGCTCCACCCTGACACTGAGATCTTTTTGAAAAGAAGCCCTGCAACCAATATATTGCCTATTTTTCCTTTCCTAACTTCTGAAAAGCAAAGCTCCTATCCATCTGGAAGCAAACTTGGTCCTGTGGGTTTAAGCCCAGTCTCTCCTCACTGTGTCTTGCAAACTGAAAGTCAGCAGTGACCTGGAAAGATCTTGGAGAAGCGTGGGAAGGATAGTTCATACCCTATTCGTGTGTACTCTCAGGCTTCTCTTTCACAGCCAGACTCATCTCTTGCTAAACAGATAAAATGTTCCTGACATGTTCAAAATGTTTTCATTAAGAAAGATAACAATTCTATGTCATGCCTCAGTTGCCTGAAGAGCTCAAGGAGTGGTCTTTTCCTGAGTACACCATTAACCAGATATATTTGGGGTTCACTAGTTTCTTTTTCTCAGCCTTCCTTAGAGACATCAGTGATGATGTTGCTCAGTACTCAAAGGTGGTGCAGAAAATTTGTGTTCTTTCAAAATCAAAGGACTCGCTGGAATCAGGCAATAATTTTCCTCTTGGGTTCAATGTGCAAAGATCAGGATTCAGTGGGTGTAGTAAGTCACCTTTCATTGTTAGGGTGCAACTAGGTTGCAATTTATCTTCAAATGTTAGGTAAGAAAATCCCATCCAATTGATTTCCATGCTTAGCAGCCTCAGGTTTTGGTCACACCTTGACTTCTTTTTTTCTCTGCCAATGACACACAACTGAAAAACCCTGAATTTTAAATGCCTTGACTGACTTAAATCTGGGGTATGATATTGGGTAACACTGAGTGCCCAATGATAGACAGAAGGTCAAAATTTAGCAGGATCCCTTGTGGTTTTATAGTCTATGCAATGAAAGCCATTAACTCATTTTGCAATATTGAAAGATGATGGCCTCTGGCATATTAATCCTTCAAATAACTCTGACTTATAGCCCCTTTGGCTATAAAGCCTTATACTTTTCCTCCAATACCATAGGATTGGAAAATGCACTTAGCCTGAAAGTTTCTAGACTAACTATGAAGGAGAAAAAGACTCTACCTGTAGGATTGTTCATGCTGAAGTGCCACAGCACTAGAAATACTCCTGCCAAACGAGAATAAAATTTGTCAAAGTGTCATTTTTAATTAATTTTATTTGAAAAAGCTCATGAGATATAATTACAGAATGGCTGAGGGCTTATCAAAGCAAAGCCAGTCAGCTAATTAAAATCAGTTTGGGGGAGGCCATTGAGTTTAAAAAACTGCTTGTTAAACGGCCCTCCATAGATCCCATGCTGTTTATATCTCAGAAATTAATTTGCTAGTCACAGAAATAGATAGAGAAGACAACATATTTAATAATTAGACAGTTAAACTTGGGTGAAATGTCATAACTGTGTCCTTTAAATCACATGCAGATAGAAGCTGTAAAACAGTGGTTAATTATTTCAAAGGAGGACTGGTAACATCTTCCTTGAAAAAATATACTTGACAGTTTTGTGATGGAAGCATTAACAGTAGATTTTCTGTCAATTAGAAAAGGTTACTGCTGTTCATCTAGTTTGGATAGCATTGAGTATCTCTGCTCAAACTAACTCTCCTCTTTCAGAAAAATAAAAATTTAAAACCTTTGTCTAAATTTTCCTGAGATAAAATATCTATCAAAATCCTCGCTGCAAAGGTTAATTCCTCTCACTATTAAAATATGTCAGTCTTTTGCTCAGCCTGAATTTATCCAGCTTAAATTGTGTTTTGTATTGCTTGCACTGAGACTGATTTTGTGAAGATCGAGCAACACTGTTGCGTGACAATCAAGGCCAGCACATGTCAAGGCCTGTCATAATTATGTCATGTTACACCATAATACAATAGTAATTCTATCTTGCTGTATCATTTCTGAAATTATTAACTACAGCTATGACTGAACTATTCTATTTTTTGTAAACATGTGTCTCCTGTTTGAGCTGTAAAGAAGCAATCTGACACTTTGACATTTAAAATAAGAACAGAAAGCATGTATTCACCACATTAATTGGAGAAAAATTCAATCTCAGTGTTCATAGAAATGAAACTAAATATTTAAAGTAGCAGCTTCTCTGTTAACTGTTGATATAATTTGGGACTTCTAGTAAACAGTACACTGAAGTTACAGCACTCATGAGAAGACAGACTCACAGTTTTGATTATTGTTTTTTGGAAAGGCTTTGTGCTGTGTTTATATTTTGGGAGTCACAGTGAAAGAAGAGTATTTATTTTGAGTCAGAGAAAGAGCTGCTGAGCTCTGATGAAATATGCATTACAGTATATACTTGATATTCACTTGTATTTTTTGCTATTGTTGCTGTCAGGTTTTCCTGGAGCAAGGACACATCTAACAGAACCACAAAACAATAGACTGCTTCAGCAGTCAGAGAGAAGATGCCTTTGAAGAAAAGTCTATGGTAAGGTCTAAGTAATTTCACAAGATCACCTCTGTTTCCCTCTGCTATATCAAGTATGAAGATGTAGAGATCACTACTGGTAGCATGCCAGTGGCTCATGACCTGGCCTAACGTCCACTGTGGGTGCGGAAAAGGAGAGTAAGGAATTGATGACTTTTGGATTCCACATCTGAGGGTCCATGTGAACAGGGAAACCCTTCATAAGTTTTTCTCCAATGTCTGTTTTGAGAATATGAAGAGCTAACAAACATTTCTAATGCATGTTCATTCCTTGGCTAATGAAGTCCCATCAACAAATATGCAATATGAGCTCTGGAGTTTGACCAGTCTGTAATTCCTAGGGAACTGTAGTGCCCACAGAAATAGCTCACCCAACTGTATATAAAAGCTGGTGGACTGTGGTCACCGCTGGAGGGTTTGCATAGAAATAGGGGACTGAGAATAAGATGGTCCAGTGTCAGCTTCATGTCGCAACCTAGGGCAGAAGCCTGCCAGGGGCAGCAAAATGGAGGTGAAGGGAGTGAATACAGATTTTCTGACACTTTTTCGTTTTCCAGAACAGGTGGGCACCAACAGTTTAGGATGTAAAAGCTACACAGTCAGGGATCTTTTCTTCTGCTCTGCACAGAAATAATGTGGTTCTTCCTGGTCCTGCTGTGGAGAACATTTCTGTATAGAGGCTGCTTATACAGAAGACAAAACCCCTGAGAAACAATTGTTACCACTTTCATCTCACAGTGGCAGGATTGGGAAGTCCAGCTCAGGAGGGGTTTTGTATCATTCATCTTCCCAGGAATGTTGTTTCGGCTCATCCTTGCGGTTCCAAAATTTCGGGTTTTATACATCACTGCCAGGGAACCCCGAATTTATTCTGAAATGGTTGTTAGGACTATGAGTGCTTCCATCCTGGCACATGGAAAACTATTTGGGCTGCTGGGTGCTCCTAAAATATATATGTGAATGGGCTTCTCAGAACTAGATATTGTCTGCAGCTGCTCAGTCAAGATCCTTAATGCTGGCATCATGTTCACCAGATAGAGGCACCCTATACATCCCACAGAATTTTCAGATCCTCTCTTTGTATGACTAACTCGCAGTGTAAGAAAGGTGGATGCTGTCCATGCTAGTGTTGTATCCTCCATACCTGGTGCACTGGCCTTGGTTTTACTTTTTGAGTTACATGTCCCAAGACATTCTTCTTGCATTCCATTTTGATCAAAGAACTGGCTTCATTTTACTGCAATGCAAATGATTTGATGATTGAGAATGAAAAACTTGATTACCTGGGAAGGTTGCCTACCTTTTTCTGTCAACAGAAATATAACTCGAAGACTTGGTTGTGCAGTCTTCTGTAACACACTGGCATGGAGCACCAAACACCTTGGATGCTTGAACAGTTGGAATAAATGTCTCCTCTGCCATGAAATACAGGGTCTTTTTTGCCTCACAAAAAAAAAAAAAAAAATAAATTCTTCTGTACCAATGTTGACCAAGCTTGTGAACACTGATGATAATTCTTAACACCACCAACTCACCTTTATCACCTGAAATAAATTTGCTTTGGAATTAAAGCAATGTAAATATCTTTTTTCTTGGATGTAGAGTTTAATTGTGGCTGCAGATACATGGAATCTGTCATAATCAGATGTGCTAGCAGATTTGATCATGTTAATGTCTGCCAAACTAGTAATGATTCCTCTGCTATTTTTGAACCTCTATTATAATTTGTTTTCTAAATTCAGTTCTTTTCTTGACCTAGAGGATCAGAAGCTGAAATGAGATGCAGGTAGCAACCACAGAATACTTCTGACAGCCTTACAGCTGTTGCTTGTTTCAGGAAACAAACTTAAGCTAGGAAAATACTCCCGTTCTCTTCGAACTTCACTGCCTTTTTAATTTAGGGGTTGAAGCAAGGATGTCAGAAAGCCTTAAGGAAACTTGTTTTCCTGTTCAGGTTCTGGACAACAAAGGGCCACTTCTGGATTTAGTTTCAGAGAGAATTTAAATGGGGACAAGTGTTCTTCCCACACAACTTTGGAACTCCCCTTAACATTCTAATTTATTATTCAGTACTCTGAGTCATGCGCTGCTTGCTCTCTCACCCCATTTACTAAAGAACTTAAAGACCATAGCAGCATTCAAATCTTTATGTTATAACAAAGTCTATTATTTATAACTCCAGAATTAGATGTTGGATCCCACTGTGTAACAGAAAATTTACCCCACAGAGTGAGGCAAAGTTCCTATTTCTAATTCCCCAGTGACTCTAATGCATTTGAAAAGTGTGATATGTCTGATGCAGAAAAGCTTTCATTTGCTGAAGGACTGAATCTTGCCTTTGGAGCAAACTTTACCTTCCAGGAAGGAGAAGACTTTATTGTGGCTGGTTGAATTAAAAGAAAAAAAAAGGCATCAGAAAGCTGAAGCTCTAGATTGAGTCCTGTGGAAATGGATCATGAATTTTTTGTGAAGAAGTCATAGGTATGTGATAAATTGATTGTTTAACAGTTCCATCATTCATTACATAGGCAACACTTCTGCATTAATATGTACCTGGCTTTCTGAACTAACAGAAAGTGTTAAAGGACTCAGTAGCATGTTTTACTGGGTCTTATGGACAACAAAGTTTGACCACATCTATCTTTCTTTTTCAATGCTTTGTGTTGTTTTCTGCATGTTTTCAGTTCAAACAGGAAACAATTTCTCTGAGCCAGAGACTTTCTGCTCTGGTATGTCAAACCTGTTCAGTCTTGTTACAGCTTTAAATGAAACTAAAGGTTTCTTGTGTGATTATTTAACACACAAGAGATAGTATCTAATCGTAACACTGATGCTTCCAATCTTTTTTAAAATTTTTTTTTCTTGGCTAAAGTTTTTGTGCCCTCCAATAAACCTCTAGGAAAATTTCATTTATAGGGAAAAACTGGAGTATTTTGACTGCATGTTCTATGGCAAAAGAAATGAATGTTAGTTTTTCAAATAAAAAATATTTTATCTTTTTTTTTCAGAAGATGACACCAGGCATGGCAGGGAGCTCTCATTAAGTGCAAAGGTATTAAAGGTTTTAAAGTGCTTCATCATTTTAAAATTATTAAACCACTTTTTTTATTATTTTTTATATATATACTCTGGAAAACAAGGATACTTATACTAGCCCATGAGGATCTGTCAAGCTACCTGACCTAAAACTATCATCTCAGCCATTTCTGTTGGACCATATTTTAGAAAGGCATCCAAGTCTGCATAATATGATGTGGACAGATGGTATTAGGATGGGGCAGAGGCCTCAGTGCATGACACCTCAAGGAGTTTCTCCCGACTTTACAGTGGCTTCTCTGCTATGCAGGCAGCAAAGCCTGAAAGGCTGCTTCTCACAGTCCTAGGGAAGGCAAGTGAGGCTTTTCCCAATTAATTGTGATCATTGTTGAAACTTTTTAAAGGAGCACTGAATGGGCTTGCAACGTTAAAAAAAAAAAAAAAAAAAAAAAAAAGAAAGAAAGAAAAAGAAGAGGGTGGGGGGAGAGCAAAGGGGGGGGGGGGGGGGGGAAACCCTGCTGCCAAATTGTGATTTAAACTGAGATTGGCATCAGCAGACATTTCCACATCAGCCTTTAGCACATCTGGTCCAGACCAAACAAATAGAAGATTTATTCTGTCAGAGAGATCATTTAGCATTCCTTTTTATGCTTCAGAAAGAGCCTGTACCTGTCAGTCACCAAAGCACTAGGCTTTTGGTGGCTGGGCTCTGTTGCTCTTTCTGACTAGCCTTGATCTGAGACTTCTAAGAAGGCTTGTGTTCACCCGCTCCACCTGGGAGACCGGTACCCATGCCAAGTTCATTTCCATAGTCTTATAAAAATCTCCTGGAGGATTTCAAACATCTGCTCATAAGTAAAGAAACATTGTCTTGAGATATAACAATAATATAAAGGGCAACTGAACCTTCCTTGCAAATAAAACTGAGCTAATAAATTATTTTGTTTCAACAGTTTTATACAATTCAAACAAAAAAAAAAAAAGAATAGAGCTAAACAGGCGCGCATGCACATGAAAAATCAGGTATGAAGGGTTTTCTAATACCTTCAGATACTGTTTTTTTCTTTTGGTCAAGAGGCTTGTTTTGTTTTCTGAACGCTTGATGCTAATTATTGAAAGAAAGAGCCACAGGGAGCAGCTCTGGTGCCCACAGGATCCAGAGCGGAGCACTCCAGTGCAGTGCGCAAGGGGGTTTCCCAAACCAGGGGAAGCACAGGGGGAGCCAAGAGACCTGCTGGGAGCCCACAGCTCACACCACAGTAGCTGACAAGACCTGGACAAGGCTAGGAGCAATGATGGCCAAGCCCTCACACCTATAAAAGCAGCCCTTAGGGAGCGCGAGCACCCGGGATGTGGTGCCAGTTGGCACAGTGGTTTGCACAGCAGGGCATGCAGGAATGGTGCTGAAGTCTTGCCAGCCTGACCAGGGAGCAACGGCATTCCCCTGGCAGAAAGCCACAGACTCCCGAAGCTGTGCAGCCCCCATAACAGAAGCAGCTGCCCAGGCAGAGCTCCAGTGGGAACATGCAGCCACCCCAGTGCCAGGCTGCAGGCTGTGCCCTGCTCTTACACCAGTGTGGGATGGGGAGAGGGACCCCTCCGCTTGGTGACAGAGCTCAGGGAGGAGGTGAGGCTGTTAAGGAGTATCAGGGAGAG
The DNA here is from genome assembly GCF_017639655.2 of Falco naumanni. Taxonomy (NCBI): domain Eukaryota; kingdom Metazoa; phylum Chordata; class Aves; order Falconiformes; family Falconidae; genus Falco; species Falco naumanni. Next base: position 81,647,052 of record NC_054059.1, read on the forward strand.
CGCGCGAGAGAGAGAGACTGCTGGAATGACACCCTACCTTCCCTGGGATGGCCCGGCAGGCAGCCAGGATGCATCATACAGAGAATTCTCTGCCCTCTCTCTGCCTGGCTGAACACAGTGACTTCAGGGACAGGGGCAATGGTGACTTTTTTTGAGGGAGAAGCCCTAATTCCTACATAACCATTCTCAGGCACTTCTATAGTTTATAACACACAGGGTCTCCTCCGTGATGGCCCCACCTGCCCAGGTGCCCGCACGTGACAGGTACGGGGCTCGGCAAGGGGAACCCAGCAGTAAGGACGATGGTTCATCTAGCTTGGAGGTGTCCCCGAGGTTAGGTCGGCCTATGCCCTGCATCACAACTGCCTCCATAAAACCCCCAACGGGTCACTGTCATAGCGGACTCCCTTCTGAAGGGAGCGGAAGGCCCGACGTGCAGGCCGGCCCCACATCTCAGGGAAGCCTGCTGCCTCCCTCGGGCCCGGGTTAACGGTGTGAAGATAAAGCTGCCCGCCTGGTACCGCCCTCAGATTATGAACCATTATCGATTTCCAGGCAGGCAGCGATGAAGTTGGAACAAGAAGTGTGAGGGCAATCGAGAGAGACTTCAGGGCTGTGGGACGACTGGTTAAGGGATCAGGAGACAGCTGCTCTTCTCTGCCCTTCCAGCTGCAGGGAATGATGAGGGGAGAGACGGGAAGAGCCAGCAGGTCAATGCTTGGCTCCAAGCCTGGTGTTGCCAGCAGAATTTTGGGTTTTTCAGTCATGGCTTGGTTTACATGTGAGCAGGCTTGCTGGCAACAGATGGGGTACACCTGTATCAAAGGAGGAAAAGGATCTGTGCACAGGAGTTAGCAGGGCTCACTGAAAGAGCTTTAAACTAGATTTGAAGGGGGAAGGGATAAAACCAGGCTGGCTAGAGATAAGCCTGTGGATGCCGTATCAATGTTTGAAGGACAGCGTGCTAGCAAGGTCCTTTGGTGTGCTGTCTTAGTGAAGCTGGGAATGGAGATCCATGTGGCAGCAAAGACACAAGGGTTATTGGTGTGTTATAAAGTATAGAAGTGCCTGAGAATGGTCATGTAGGAATTAGGGCTTCTCCCTCAAAAAAGTGGCAGGATCAATAGTCAAACTGAAGTGCCTCTACACCAACACACGCACCATGTGCAGCAAACAGGAGGAGCTGGATGACATTGCGCAGCAGGACAACTATGGCATAGTTGCCATAATGGGAACACAGTGGCATGACTTGCACAACTGGAGTACTGCAATGGATGTCTATAAATGCTTCAGAATGGATAAGCAAGGAAGGAGAGGTGGTGTGGTAGCCCTCTATGTTAAGGACTGTTTTGATTGTCTAGAGCTTATGGTGACAATCGGGTTGAATGTTTATGGGTAAGAATGAGCAGCAGATATCATTGTGGGAGTCTGTTATAGGATAGAGAGGCAGATGGAATATTCTATAAGCAGCTGGGAAGACTCACAATTGCTAGCTCTTTCTCTCGTAGGGGATTTCAACTTGTCAGATGTCTGCTGCAAATACAATGCAGCAGAGAGGAAATAGTCTAGGAAGTTCCTGGAGTGTGTAGAAGAGACCTCTCTGACACAGCTGGTGAGGGAGCCAGCTGGGAAAGGTGGCCTGTTGGACCTGTTGTCTGTGGACAGAGAAGGACTTGTGGGTGATGAGATGGTTGGAGGTCATCTTGGGCATAGCAATCACAAAATGATAGTTTTCAGTTCTCAGAGAAGTAAGGAAAGGAGTCAGCAGAACTGCTTTGGACTTTGGGAGGGCAGACTTTGCCCTGTTCAGGTTGACAGAGTCCCTCGGGAGGCAGTCTTGAAGGGCCAAGGAGTCCAGGAAGGCTGGACATTCTTCAGAAGGGAATCTTAAAGGCCCTGGAGCAGACCATGCTCATGTGCTGAAAGACAATCCAGTAGGGAAGACGACCGGCCTGGCTGAACAGAGCTTTGGCTGGAACTCAGGGGAAAAAGGAGAGTTTATGACCTTTGAAGAAGGGGCGGGCACTCAGGAGGGCTGCAAAGATGTCATGATATTATATATGGAGAAAATTAGAAGGGCCAAAGCCCAACTAGAACTTAATCTGTCTGCTGCCATAAGACAAAAAAAATAATGTTTCTATAAATACATCACCAACAAAAGGAAGGCTAAGGAGAATCTCCATACTTTATGAGATGCAGAGGGAAACATAGTGACAAGGGATAAGGAAAAACCTGAGGTACTTAATGTTCTCTTTGCCTCAGTCTTTAAAGGTAAGACCAGTTGTCCTTTGGGTACCCAGCCCCCTGAGTTGGACATGGCTATAAGCATGTGAATGCACCGATGATGCTTTATCTACTTGAAGTCTATTGTAATGATTATCCTTTAGGAGCCACTAGCTTGCCCCCATTAAGAGGCATGGGGATATTACTCTTTAATGAGTAATTCCAAGGGATAACATTCACTCTTTTAATAGCTTTTCTCAGTTATGTCATTGTTATAGACAACAGTAATATTTTAATGTGAAAATGATGCCCTCACTCAAAAATGTTTCAGTTCTTCTCTTGAAAAAGTAGCTGCTTGAAAAAGAATATGAAAGGATTAATTTCCAAATGAATTCTCCATCATTTGGACACAGAGGGTGTCATTCAAACAGGCTGACTTCTGTCTAGAAATGCTTGCCTCCACAAACTCCCTCAGTAGTCAGTAACAGGAAGAGAACTTAGGGTTAAGATTGCTGACAAGGGCCAGGCTCAGTGGCCTGACTAGCCTGCTGGAAGAGCCAGTATTTCTTTCTACTGATTATGGAGAAACACTAAAAAGATTCTCTTTCTTAAGCTAAAAACAACACTAGTCTAGACGTGTTCCCAAAAGGCGTGGAATAAACTTGCTTTATTATTTTTTACATTTTGTTATGAAGCATTGTCAGAGAAGAAGCTGAGGTGCACAGACCAGTACTGATGCTGTTAGGATCTCATACAAGCTCAACCCAAGTTATGGGCATGCTGTGGAGATCAATTTGCTCAGTTCAGTGGCCCGTATAATGCAAGAGGTCAGAGGAGACAATCACAATGCTCCCTGCAGCCCTGAACAGTCTATGTGTGAAGCCATTAAAGCAAAAATTATTGAAACTGAATTCCGCTTTTCATTGCTTTCTGATAGGCAGGTTCCCAGCTCTCACTCCACCACTTCTCTCATGTGTTATGAAATTGAGCCATGTCATATATTTTATACTTGTCTAAGCTGGAGAATCAGTCTTAGCTAGGAAGAGCAGCAGTATTAGTCTGTTCAGGTAATGAACAATGATATAACATAATAGATTTTTTTTCCAGCTCAGCCTTCCTAATGTCAGGATGCAGCGTCAAAGCCACAAAGGAAGGCAGTTGTTCTTCTTATTGACTAACTCCTGCAGTGCAAAGTTGATAGCTACTTGAGCTCACTGGATGATGGTGGCTAAAAAAATGAGAGTCAAGGGAAAAGGAAATTATGAGAAGAGAGGGGAAAAAAAGAACAGATCTTGGCAAAAAAAGAGGGATGTAAAGATAAAAGGAAGAAGGGGAATGAAGGGGAGAGAGAAATGGAAAGTTTAATACATGGGATGATTGCACAAACCCATTGCAATTGTATTAGGAACAAAAACCGTGGTAAAATGGCTTTGTGGAAGTTAAAGATGATGTTAATCCTCTGCTGGTTCCAGCAGTGTATTGTCACTCCCTGAAAATCACATAAACATCAACAGTTGTAAAATGTGTCTTGAGATTATGTATTATATCAGTCAAATAAGTACAGAACCAACCTATATATATTCACAGTGCTTAGTCACCCCAGTAGCTGAGCTGAACTTCTTATAGATCTCCTTGGACTTTGTTTTGTAAACATGACTGGGGAAGGGACTAGGCCAGACCAGACTAGAACTAAAGAGGTGGCTAAGAGATTCTTGTCTGTTATGGGAACTAAAAAACTAAAACAGTATTTTGCCTGCCTTGCAGTAACTGAGATAGATAAAGGAAATCCTCTGAGGACAACAACCATTTGGAGTAGAGGATTTCTTTCTTTTTTATTTTTTTTTTATGTTCTGCACAACCAAGAAATTGACGCCTCAAGTAAGGTCCCATCATGGATTCCTCCCCAGGGAGGCAGAATAGACCATCAGTTTTCAGCAATACTTCTTGCCTTGATCTGAAGTAATGAAAGGAGATATTCTATGCCAGCCTTGACCCAGGAGCCTTGACATAAGGAAATGAACAAAATTTGAATTGTGGGCCAGTCACCTGTCTTCGAGTTCAGCCTCATGACTGGCTCTCATTCCAGTCATGTGCACCTTCCCACCTGGAGTGACATGGAGAAAAATATCACAGCCAAACTGTGCAGGGAATCGCTTGGCCTTCCTGCAAGAACAGTCAAGCCAGTAAGACTGTAACATGGCTCTCAATATTCCTATTGTACCAGGCTGCCTCTTCTACAGAGGGACCTTTGCAGTACGTTCTTTTCATTTTGCAGTACTAAGTGGACACAAAGATTGTAACCCTGTGACACTTGTTCAAGATGTCCCTGGAGGTCAAAATACCCAGGCTATGTACCCAAGACCTAAATCAAAGTCACCTGATCTTCAAAAGCACTGACCTCTGAATACTTTAAGAAGAGGTCAACTTCTCTGAAAACTAGTTTTCTTTGATATAAGGGCCTAATTATGGATCTAGAGCCAATAGTAAGCATCTATGTGAAAACGTTCAAAACTATCTAGGGGATTTAATTACTGAGATTACATTAATCTCCACAACTTTAAAAATATCTGCCCCAGGTTTGAAAAAGTACATTCATAATTTGATTTATTTTTTCCTTTTCCTGTTTTTCTGCTAATTATTCATACTTCAATCCCTTTTTTAAATTCATACAGCATTTTGGAAGCCACGTTAATTCGTACAGTACCTTTACCATTTCTTTCTTGTAGGTTTCACTGTGGCATATGATTATTAATGTTATTGCTTTAGTCTCCACTTTTCCTACCTGCCATCCTTATCCATGTAGTAAATTCTGTTGCACTCCCTCCCAACTGCTTTACTGTTTGTTTTGATAAAGGCAACAGTTTTTGGTCCTACGCTAACAAGAATTGTGGCTTGTTACTTTGCCAGAAAAAAAATTCTTCTATTCCTCCTACCACCTAGTCTTTCTTTTAGTGTCAACAGTCATGCTCCCCTTCAGAATAAAGATGCTCAAACAAAGTTTTCTGACTCCAATTATCATTATTTGCAAAGGTTTAGGTTTTGGCCTCAGTAGGCACTCAGATTTTCATACATGTCCCATCCTATATGTGTGGAAAAAGCAGCAAAGACGTGAAGTGGAAGAAATACACTGCAGGTGAACAAATAATTGACTCACCCGTGGATCATTGCTTATCATGGCTCTGCTGTTAGATTCTTCGTTATCCTCTAGTTTTTACCTAGACATGCATAGCAATCAATAGTCACATATGAAATGACATGTCAAAGCTGGCTTATTGCCCTGTTGTGGCATTTAATAAACATGATTATAACGAAGCTGCGCTGTGACTCCTACAGCATAAGCTGCTGATATTCTGCAACAATTTATCAGAGAAGGATGACATGTAACACAAACCAGACCAATAAAAATTCCCTCTTTTCAAAAGCTGTGCGATGCTTCATTTATTTTGTACCATCCAAGAGTGAAATTTCTATGGGTTCCTGAAATTTTCTGTGCCTGAGGAAATCCTTGTTATGTAACATTAGGACAGAACTCTGCCCGCACTCAAGAAATGCAACACAGAGACCCAAAGTGACTCAGGAACAACTCTATAGTTTCAAAACAAGAGATTATTATTCCTTCCAAACAAGCTAACTAGCAAAATGATTGACTTGACCCCTGTGACAAAATTTAATATTTTATATTGCAAACAAAGTTGCTGGCAGTAGTAAAAATAAAGCCAAAACATCAGGAAAGAAAAGATACACATTTTTTAGAGCTTTTAAAAAATAGTTTGAGGGAACCATATACTTCTATGGAATCTGAAGAATCATCAGGTCTTACTCTTCCAGTTTTTCCTGATTTTTTGCTCTTGTGTCTAAAAACCTTAATTTTTCCAAAAATGCTCTTTATTTCCTTCTGTTCAAATTTACAAAATATGCAGTGAATCAGCACACATAAATGGCAATCACTTAAGGGACTTGGCTCCTAAGTCCTCATTATCTTCAGAAATATGTTACAGTGGTAGTAGAAGCCTGTCTAATTTCATATCAGTTTGCTTCCAGCCATGATTTTCTGATATACACTCCAATAATCAAACAAGGGACTAACAAAATAAATTTATGAGCTTTTACAACCACAGATACAATTTCAGAGGAATAATTTTCCAGTAGTGTATTCCTCATTAGTCCTACCATTAAGACAGCTTTTCCAAGCTTTTGCTCTGATCTCAGGCAGCTGAGTTCTGTCAGTTTTGGTAATTTGAACACCATCAGATCCTGGATACAGGCATGGAACTTCATTGAGTTATCTTACCATTAAAATGCCTGAGACTTTTTTTACCCAGGTAAACTAGAACAATGCTATGATATGCTATGCTATGTATATGTAGTGCATTAGGCACAGTTTCTGAATCAACACAGGCCAAGGACCATTTCCAACAGGAATTTTGAGTGTTGTTATTATATTTCAGAGGCTGAAAGAGTTTAACAGTATGGACATATCCAGCCATTTGGCCTGCGGGCCAGAAAACTATAACTGGTTCTTTAGTTTACCAATACAGATGTAGTTGTGCTGCCTCCTGAATTCCTATGTGAAATTCCTTTTCTTTTTATAGTCTTCTGGTGTCCTAGTCAGCAACAGATTTCAGCCATGAATCCTGCACTGAATGTCTTGCAGGCATAGGAAAGCTGCAAAAAATGCAGTTTTCTGTTGAAAGAATATTAGTAGCAGTCAGTACAACTTCTAGTATAACTTGGTAAATTGAGTTATTATGCATCAGGACATCATCTTTTGCTTACTTTAAGTTTAATCTGAGTCCTGAGCATATTTTATAGAAACAATGGCTTGTTTGTTCAGTCAAACTCCAAGCAGTAGAACTGACAGCCTTTCAATCTGAGTTGTTGTAACTCAAGCCAAACTCAGGTTTACAGCACAAAACTAAAAAATACAAAAGAATTCTAGGGTCTGTAAAAGAGGAGGAGACTAACAGAAACGTGCATGCACGTACACTTACATTAGTATCTGCAAACAAAAGGACAATTTCTTCTCTTTCAGATTCTCAAAATCCTCAGTTCCTGTCTCCAGCTTTTGTTCCAGAACCCTCTAAAGTAACTAAACTATAAATGGAGCTGTGAAAACTCAATAAACTGGGAGAAGTGCCTGGATTTTGCTTATCTGCTTTAAGAAGTTTCAAGAAATATATAGATACTCCATAAAAGCACAGTGAAATTGTGTTGACGAAAGTGTCAAAATATGTACATACAGGGAGGGGTAGCTTGATACAAATTTAGACTTAAAATGGTTTATTTTCCTGAGGTTGGGATCTGCCAGAACGTTCACTTATCTGTCATGTATCTGTGATGTTGAATACATTTTACAAGAGCAAGAAAGCAATTCAGCAAAGATTGCAAGAGAGAGTAAAGTTAAGTGCCATCTAGGAATGACTTCTTAGCCATGGGTCATGGGAGAACTTATCAATATAATGCAAGAAAACATTAGAAACATCAGCAATTTTTAATGTGAGATAAAAGGAGCTTTGCATAAATGCAAGACAAGGAATTCTTTGAGAAAGAAGAAAAAATGTGTGCACAAACAACCCAGCAGAATACAAAATAAGTCTGTCATGAGGATGCAGAATCATATAATAAATGCACAGCTGTATAAGAGCATAGATTAATGCAGGTTGGAAGGGGCCTCAGAAAGTCTCTAATCAAACCTCCTGCTCAAAGCAAAGACAGTTGTAGCTCAGGACTTGATCCAGCTGGTTGTTCAAAACCTCTGAGGAGGCAGGTGGCATGACTACTTTTGAGCAAACTCTTCTGTTGTTTGACTGCCTTCATGGTGGAAGTTACTCCTTACATCCTGTCTGAACTTCTGTTTCAGCCTCTGTCCTAACCTCTCGTCCTCCTGTCATGTACCATTATGAGGAACCTGGTTCTGTCTCCTCGATACCCTTCTCATATTTACCTGGAGGGCTGGTTTTAGCTCTCCCCATTCCCCCAGCTACCCAAAGTCATCTCCCAGCTAAACAAGACCATTCTCCCAGGCTCTCCTTATGGGGCTAGTTCTCCAGTGCTGATTGTCTTGGTGGCCTTCCATTGAAGTCACTGTACTTTATCAATGTCTTTCCTATATTGCAGGCACCAGAACTGGACATAGCATACCAGATGTGATCTAATAGCAAAAGATGATTTGAACAAGAACATTGCAGTCAGCAAATTACAAAAAAAAAAAAAAGAAACGAACCTGACAAAATACTTTTGAGAAAAAAGACTTGCCCAAACTTATTGTAATTACCATTGGGAAATACAAGGAGGGGAAATTTCAAGTGAGAACTGGAAATGGCGATGCTTGTTCTATTCCTGGCTCATTCAATGGCCAAGTATGGAAATGTAAGCAAGTTGCTACCCATCTGTGCCTCAAAGTAAAATGGGCTTGAATAGCAAAGTTTTCAAGCAGGAAAGAGAGTAACATATGTTTATCCAGAGCATCTTACACCATGTGAGTGAATGGATCCTACTTTTTACTACAGTTTTCAATGAGCATCAACATTTTTAACTCATTGTCTACCTGTACATTTAGTGACTAGAAATCTCTGAAAAATATAGATTTTTTCTGAAAGCTGGGCTGCGAACACCTTGGAACACTGACTCTCTGGTTACATCTTTAGATACTTACACTGCTGAAGCAGAGACCTTAATCTCTTTGATAGACTTCTTAACTAGACATTTTTAGATTAGTAATACAGTTATTTCAGACACAGGCAACTTGGTGCAAAGACTGTAAGAGGATGGTGTAATAGATATTGCTTAAAAGTACAACTTCTGCTGTAACATTAGTATTGAACTAAACTTCTTGAAAATACATATCAGCCCAATTTAGTTTCTTTAAATCACGTACCTCTTTTGACACACACACAAACAAAAAAAAAGCTAGTTATATTTATAAAGCTAATTCAATTAATTAGTACCACAGCTTCCAAGCCATTCCGATACTGAACTTCTCATAAACAGAGAAAATTAATGACCTCTTTTTTTAAGACTTCAGACATTCTTCAGAGGGCCCATATTTAGTTAGTAGTTAAGATTTCAAATTGGATAGACGATTGCATATTGCAGCACAAGAGTGTCTTCTGGTAATAAACCACTCAAATTTGGTGACTTCAAAAATGTGGGTTAGCCCACACTGTTGAGACATTTCAGCATTTTGGCAGGCAAATACTCACGACCATGGGGAGCAGAAGTAGTCCCCTGAAGACAGGACTCTGAAATAGGTATCTACACAGAGGCATAGGTATCTGAATAGAAGAATTTTAAAAAGTATTGGTGAGTACCAATCTTTAATACTTGATGGAAAGAAATTAGCACTTTAAGGTGATTTTTTTTCAATACATATGTACAATAGGATGAAGAAACAGTGGGAATGAAATCTCTCTGTGCACAGACTTCAAGCTACCTCTATGTGGCTGTCTCAGTGTGCGTTCTTTGTACAGGTACATTATAATAATCTTATTGCACAGGATTGTCATTTTAAATATTTCAGTTCTTCCATAAATAAAAGAACGATAGTTCAAACACTCATTGTTCATTTTCACACGATTTTAATGTTTCCTCAAAAGTTCGGTGAGGCTTGTTTTTTTATGTTAAGATCCCATATGGACATACTCATCCAAATTATTCTCCTAAAAAAAGGGATTTTCTCACTAGGTTTAGGTCTATGCTCATTCACTCTGCTGTAAGTCTGTAATAACTCCATTAAGGCTACACAGATCACCAAGAATGTAAAATTAATGTAATACTGATCAAAGATCGGGTTGTCTACTCACATTAGAGTCCATTTGGATTTACACCAGTGTGATCCCAGGGGAAAATGGCAGCTCCTTACTTGTTCTTCCTTTCTCCCTTCTTTCACTCAAACTCTACCAAAACTGATGACTTCTTCCTCAGCTGGCTCCCAGAAGCCAACTGGTCTTTCCCTACCTCCTCCCAGATAATGTGAGAAGTTTTTTTCCCTTGTACACAACTGCCCTAATTCTTAGAGCATTTCATCCTTTTCGCTTTCTAAATGGAAATGCTAAATTTTCCACAGAGGAGGTGCCCTGGGGGGGAGTTTTGCTCACACCCAAGAACGGATGTCAGTTAATATTTGGACATGATTAATTAACAGTAAACCCTAAGGCAAACTTTGCTATTATGAAAATAAGACAATATTCCAGATTACATGAGCGGCTGCCTATATGACAAAGTTACCCAGATGCTCTGAAATCAACAAAGATTTGTCACAGATACAAAGACAATTACTATTTTAATAATTTCATTTTCAGATTAATTACTTTTGTCCCTCTTGGACATTTTAGGAATGACCTAGGGATGAACCATTATTTGAATTACCTCTCAGACATTTTCAACCACTTAGTATAAGGTTTTCTAATTTTGCAGAAAATTATTTGCAGCTCATATTCCTTTCCTAGTCAGTGGCTAATTGGTACTTTACCATAAAAGCAGAAGGCCAACCTTACTGCGCAGTGTATGTAAATCTTCAATTACATTTGCAGCTCCCTTTTGGATGGAAAACAACCTCTGTTTGACAAACAGAGCTGAAACACACCATGGCTCAGCTTGAGAAACAAAAACTAGTTTTTCCAGAAGAAACTAAAGTAGGTCATTGTGTAGGCAAATTAGATTCACACATATTTCAACAGAGCGAAGATGCTGGGATAGCTGAAAAAATCCAGCACCGAAGGGCTGGAAACCACACCAGTAGGGAGTCAGATAGAGAGGTACACAGCTAAATAAAAAGTACTATTGAATGTGTAACGGCAGATATGGTCAGACCCTTAATTTTATGTCTTATCCAAAAGATAGAGGAAAAGGCTTAATAGCTCTTCATTATCACAGAATATTGCATACTTGTTTTGCTTCATAAAATAAGACTGTCAATTTTTTTCTGCTATGGAATATTACAGACTCTCTCCCAAGGCAGTAAATCAGTATCTGAAAATGTTCTATCACTGTTATTCAGGTATTTTCTTCTACCTCAGGCCTGGGTCCAGATATTATGAAAATTTGTCTTCTGATTATGAGAAGAGAACTTTATTATGTGATCAACTAAAACTTCTGTTTGTTTTGTATCAATTTTTCAACAGAAGAATTTGAGAAAATAAAAAAGAAATTGTAGCACACAGAACCTAGAAGCTTAGGAAAGTCTGAAGCCAGAAAATGCAGTCAAATAGCACAGAGAAGCAGGATTTCAATATCCGATTCCTCTTCCAAGTCCTGCAAATAGATTTTTGTTCCTTCATTAAAAACAAACAAACAAAACACAACAGGTTTTGCAAGGCATTGCAAATGTACTTGGAACAAAGCACTATCCATTCCACACCTGTGACCCTAAACCCCTAAACCCAACCTGACAAAGGCAAAGAATGAGTTAAAACTCTCAACTATACTGAAATTTCAATCCTGATTCTTATCAGTCTGTTGACTTAATTATCACTGATTCATAACAGCTTTTCAATTCTGACATGAACATTTGTCCTTTTTTTATTGTAGCGTAGTTCCATCACTTATGATAAATTCATTAAATGATGGTTGGTAAGCTTTTACTTTTGCAGATTTCTGAATTCTTGTAATAAGTGAGCAGAAGAAAATTCAACCAGAGATAAATGGATTTTCCTCTGGGAAATATTCAGTTGATATACTTTCTCTCCAATTTCATAATCCTACCACTGAAATGTGCTAAGGTCAGCTCAGGGCAAAACGCAATAGAGGATCATTTTGCAATACTCCCCTAATGCAAAATCTTTTAGGTTATATCCCAGAAGTATACTAGATTTCTGGACCAAATAACGGTAGATGCCAGATGTGCACACATAGTAGAGATGCTTGGAAGAAATAGTAGAGACCAAAGGGCTCCTTCAGATCATGTACATCCTTTTTAACCTACATGAAAGAGTGTGACTCACTGCTGCATTCACATTTGAGTTTCTTACCAATATAATATGAGCTGAGACAAACTGTACTGTGATGTGTGGAGCCGTGCAGATACCTGGTGGACATCGACTAGCTCCACTAGAATAAGATCTCAAACATGATAGGATAGGAACAGGAACTGAATCAGGTAAGATTTATATTAGGGACTTCAGTTACAAAATGGAGAGTAGGTTTATTAATTTTTGCGAGCAACTCCAGTTAAGAGGGCTGCAAGTGTGCCAGAGGATAGGAATAGAAGTAAAAATTATCATCACAAATAGATTTCATCCAATAATCTGAGGTGCAAAGTTGTACAGTTACACAGTAAAAATGAATTGTGCTTGTGCAGAATGGGAGATGTTTGAGTAATCTGCACTTCTCCAAAAATACCTTCATACTACAGGAACAGTAACTCACCTCTTTTGTTTCAAAAAGTAAACTGTCAGGCCAGGAGGTATAAAGAAAATTTCTAAAACAAGTCAAATAATTTCACTGCACTCAGGTTTCAGCTGGACAATGTCTGTCAATAAAGACAGCAAGTGGGTCTAGAGGGAAGTAAAAGAGATACTTAGAGATACAGAAAAAGTAATAATGGGGAAAGACTGAAAAGATGAGAAAGATTCAATTAAATTGGAGGCAAGAGATGCAGCTGTCCCTGAAAGACTTCTGAAGCTGGTCCAGGAAGTATAAATGTTCAGAGAACTCTTTAAAAAGATTAAAAGACCACAACAAAGAAAACCTTTGCTGAGACTTTTGAGATACCATTATGGGCAAAAGAAAATGCAAATCTTGAATCATCCAGCTGTCTGGACTAGTGGTCCTGAGAAACCCTCCTTCCTACAAGATGGTGGAACACCTTGTAAGACACTTCACATCATATTAGGCTTTTTGCTTTCTAAATCAGTGAGAGATTTGTCCTATTCAATTCTTGCGCAGTATTTTAGACATGCAGATGAAAGTTAGTATTAGAACTGGACTCATGGAGCAAACCTGAAAATAAGAAAGGCAATTTTAAGAACTAATACATCTGTATTTGTTTGTGTTCAGAGTGTTACGTGGAAAAGAACAAGAAGAAGAAAAAAAAGACTTTTTAGGAAGCCAGTTAGAGAACATAAAACTTACATCTTGGAATTCATGGAGCACAAAAAGCCTTAAAGGCCACTAAAGAACATCCACCATCCGAAATTTGTAAGATTTTCAGTTATTGCATAACATTGCCTCCAGCAATGAACTTCATGGAATCAAACCAACTTAAAGTTTGTGCTACAAATCCATGTCACTTCACAGAAAGTATTAGACAAAGAGTGCACAAGAGAAACAGAAAAAGAAAATGCACCACATATGGAGTTTATGGCAAATTATTTTAAAATATATTTAAAAGTCACTGAAAGATCAGTTCTATTCAGTGATGTTGGCCATGAATGCTGGAAGAATGCGATATAAGAGATCTGAAATTTTCTGGAGAAAAAAAATGAGCAGGTAACTAACAGGTACACTGAGAAAGTATGCAGATACTTATAAATAGAGATTATTTCAGTTTTAACACCTGGTAAATAAATTACTAAAAACCAATTGGCTTTTCTAGAGATGAGAGAATGTTTAGATTCAGGGGCTTAGTATGATCCATTGCACAGGCAGAAATATAGGGAGAGGATATTTGTTAAGGGTAGAATCGGACAGATTTTAGGGCAAGCATTTTGTGCTTTATTCCATTAGTGGTTTATGGAAAAAAACCATCTGTAAATGGAGTCATGTTACTTTACATAAGCAAATGAGGAAAACGGGCTACATACAGATGATGGAAAAACATCCTTAATTGAATTGCCAGCTCTTTCTACACCCAGCCCTAGAAACACAACCTGCCTCTGAAGGAGGGAGCAGACACCCTTCCCAACAGCAGCAAATTCTCCCCTCCTTCCCCATTCTTCCAGTCAGATGCTGAGCAAGCCTGACTCCCCACAGGTCCCTTCCTTATATCTTTGTCTTTTCCCCTCTTTTTCTCCATGATTACCTGTAGCAGCAGTGCTATTGCCTCACTACTGTAATCTATAAGCTGCAAAATTCAACTGTGCTCCCACTTCTGAGGCCCTCTCAATGTGTGTGATTGGGATTCTCAAAATAGACAAGCAGAAGAGCATCAGTTTTGCCTGCTTTGGAGCCTCTGCTAATTTCAGTTTCTTGCCTGCTCCAATGCTTTGTTTATGCAGTCCTTTTGCTGTTCCCTGCCTCCCATACAAATGTTGTTTTGACATCATGGTCACCAGGTGCCCCACCACCCCTTCCATCAACAGACACTTGTGCAGCAGATGGTACAAATGGGTTGGCAATAATTTAGTGCCTCGGCATCGGATTGCCTTGTCTGATGCTTGTAATAGTGACGAGACAGGGTTAATGACAGTAGCAGGGAAAGAAATAAAAAAAAACAACCAAAAACCCTGTAGGGATACACTCTCGAAGAAGAAAGTAGCTCTTCCATGAGCCAGACACTCTGCTGAAAATCTCTGTTCCTAAGAAGCATAAGCTATATTCTGTAGCACTCTAGGTTTATTTTAGAAAGGTACCTTTCACATTAAAAATGTCAAGATTTCCCTTATCCCCTCTGATCATCATAATTCCAATGACTCCAATTATATTTTCTGCCTTACATTACAAGAGTATGGTTAGTTTAGGTGTGATGCTCTAAGGATAGAAATTAAATAAGAGTAGTAAAGGGTGATGATATCCTTCATTAGGCCAACAAATAATTATGTGTTACATACCTACTGGGACACTGAAATGTATAGTTATAATTATAACCCAATGGTAAATGCTGAATTTTTTTATTCTCTAGTTGAGTTTGTGCTACAAAATTTGATAGCACAGCCAGGATTTTTTTATATAAGCCCTTATAGAGTTAGAGGTCAATTCAATGTGAATTATGGCAAAGTTCAAGGGTGTTTGCATGCAGGGGTCCAACACTGTGTTCATTCAATGACCTACAGGAATATGTAGATTGCGCAACGAGTTAGAAATGAGTCATAATTAGTTCCTTCACTCTGCTGGCTTCCTACTCTGAATAAATCACTTGAACAGTTTTCATCCATTTCTCTGCTTCTAAATTGGTGATAATATTCCTGTCTCAGGGGTGCTGTAATGATTAATTAATCACTTCAAGTCAGTTGGGATTTGAAAATGTGTGTGTGTGTGTATATGTAACTTCACATATGCAGAATATATATAAATATTTCCTTTACTTTGTATGTTAGGCATAAAGGGTGCTGTTCTAGAATCAGCGCTGAAATTTTTGAACGAGAATAATCAAAAAACTCTGTCTTGGGAATTCTGGCTGTCAAGTTCACATGACAGTCATACTTCCCATCTCCAAATTATCTCCAGATATAAAGTTCTCTCTCTTTTCTTGCAGTGATTTCTCTCAGAAGGCTCAAGGAGCTGAAATTATTGTTACTAAAGAAATTTCACATTTCTCTCCTTTTCCAGTATGATATGGAGTTATTTGTATTCTACTTTGTGAGGCTTTGTCAGACATTGTATATTATACTGCAGTGTGGGCCACTGAGAGGTACAACATAGCTCCTGCCGTTGCTGCTATGAGGGCAAGAAAAAAAAAAAGGAATAAAGAAGAAGAGTTTTATTTTTAGAAAAAAATAAATATGGATGCATTTGGGCTTCTTAAGCAGCATCACTAACCTTCAGTACTCTGTAGGGCCACAGACAAGACTGGGTAAATGATCACTAATGATCTGGTCAGTTGTTCCAAGCCGTTTTCTGGACCTATATGTGTAATCATAAGACCAGCATGCAAAAATGAGGCAGTTCTGCAAATTTATTCTTAGATTTCTTCATAGAATAAGAAGAAACAAAGAAACTAAATGTTGTAATATCTGCCCTGCCCCGCCCCCACCCCCCACCCCCCCACCCCCCTTAATATCTGGGATTTAGCTTCCTAAAGGATGTAGAAAGCTTACCTCTTCTCTGATCACAATGTGACTGAGTCAAAATACAGTAATATTTTGTTTGCTACTTTTTTCTTTTAAGCTATAGAGGAACATGGATTGTGCCTACACTGGAAGGGAAAAATATACTAGATACAGCCCTGGCATACATTTCCAACTCAGCCTCAATTTTTCACATGATCCTGGGTAACAGTTTTAAATCCATTGTGGCTCAATGCCCCAGACTGATAATATTCCCTTTCCCCTGTCCTTTCACTGTTTCTTTTGCCTGGAGTGAGTACAGTCAGTTAACAATTTCCAAGTAAAATAGTTTTCTACCAGATTCACCAGAGCTAAAAAATTTTGAGGAAACACTTCACTACATTTTTTGATGCAGAAACCAGAAAAGCAGGACGTGCACCCTGATACCCAGTGATACACCTCTGGCAAAGCAGGTCTGCTTGGCCTTACATGCTCTGTATCTCTGGGATAAGCCACTTTTTCCAGAGTCACCACTTTTACAGCTAATCACACACACAACAATTCAGAGTAATGAACTCCCAGGTCCCTTCAGGGCTCTTGCTCCAGCTTTCCTTACATAGCATGGGCAGATTTCCAGTCTCTGCAGGAATACTGACTGTGAGGACATGGATATGTTGCTTATCCTCAGACGCTCTTTGACTTCCAGCTCCTAGTGTGGTTCCTCTCACTCATTTCTATTGCACAGGCAGGTCAGTGAGTCATCTCCTACACTTTCTGAGACATTTCCCACAGCAACCTGGAGATCCTGGAAATACTTTTGCTTTGAGAAACATTCACGTCTAGTCAGCCCTGTAAGCACAGGAGCATCCTTCCTCTTCAACAAACTTACGCTGTTTTCATTATTTCTGTTGTTATATTCTGCCATGATGCAAATAATATGGAGTAACGATAATTCCTAGAAATATTTCCCATCTTAAAGCAGAGCAAGAAATCAGAATCTAGCAGATCTTTGGGAGATGGAACTTGGAACAACCGAAGAGCTGAAATCCAGAAAAACCACACGGCTAGAATGATTTCACAGCCTTTCTGGTTACAAAATACTATTTACTTTCAACAGGGTATTATTTCACCACCACCACCCCACCCCCCCAAAAAAAAAATCTTGTCAATAAAGGCTATTCCCTCTTCATTACAGATTTCATTTCAGTTCTCATGGTGGTTTTAAGAAAATACATAAAATTAGATGTTAGGGGGCAGAAAAAAATCTATTCTGCAAAGATTAGTACAGAAAAACAAAACAGGTACAAACATTAATCTCTGGCTGCTCTTTTGCTAGAAGTACACATTTTAAAAAGACATGCAGAAGTTTTACAGTGGAAGTCCTCTGCCTTCCTTCTCCTTTCTCATTTTAGTTTTGTTTCCCTGTATCCTCCTGTTTTAAAGGTGGTCCTGAGTTCATGTATATATGTGTGTCTATATATAATAACATATTAATAATATCTCAATTAGATATGTATTGTAATGGGCTCATTAGTATAAGTGTATGTGATTGGCCTCTGTTCTGCTACAGAACTGAAGTTAATCAGATAAACTTCAAAGGGCAAACTGAAGGATTATGCCTTACCTCATGGGGAAACAGTCCTTCCTTTGAAGTACCTGTTGGCATCCAGAAAGTTCTGTCAAGTCATCAATACATTTTAACTACCTTAGGGTAGTTCCTTACCTTTTCCCTATGATGTAAAAGCCTTCCTTTTTCCCTAGTGTAAATATTCTGCTTAGCACAATGAGATCTGGAACCCCAGCTGATACCCTGGATACCATCACCACAACCAGAATCAACCACTCATCAAACATTTTCTTTTTTAATAGCTAAAAGAAGTAATTTGGTTGTTCACAAGTTATATAAATATAGCCAGAAAATAGAGAGGATATTAGGAAGGCTCCAACCTCCAGCTTAAGAGATACCCATGCAAGTACTAGGCAGGGTTATCCTTGTTAATTAAGAATCAATTTTTCTACATATATAAGAGTTCACTCAGTTTGATGATTAAATAAAAACTGACACCTAAATAACATGCCTGCATTTTAGTACTACCAGTAGACAAGTCAGGCATTCTCTGTTTATCCAACAGCAAACCACTGTTATTTGCAAAACAAAAAAGCAACACAGTGAGAACATTGAAAACCTTTCTTTTTTTTCCTTTTTTTAACTGCTCAGACTAAACTACACATAAACAGCCCATCATTTCTTCCCTGCCAACTGATTATGCAGCCATGTTGTTTGAAAGCTTGCATAATTTACATTAGCATGCCTAAGATCTCAGGTGACTATGCCTTTGAGGCCAGCATGATAGCCCCAGTGGACCAAGATTTGATATTCTTCCCAATATCTGACCCTTTTTTCCTTGTTAATTATAGGCAGACTTCCCTGGCCTGAGCCCGGATCTGCACCTGTTTCCCATCTCTGAGCAGCTGCTAATTAGGTTGCAAATGGCGGTGCTGGGCTGAGCCAGCCGCACATGCTTCAGCAGTCTATTGATCAGATTGGCATGCCATGCATACAACAATTGTTACCTTCTGAACCCACTTCCCACAATAAAAGCTGCTTGCAGACACCACATTGTATTGAGATAAAAATTGTAGCACTTCTTACACTGGTGATATGAAATGATGCTGCTCCAATGGAATAAGGGACAACAGAGGATGAATTTTGGATTCAAAACTCCTTTGTGCAAAGAGAACTAACATATCTTGAGTTACATATATTTAACGTGGGAGCATGACTCCAACAGAGCATCTAAAAATATGATAATGTTACAGTGATATTTGTTAATGTTTTTCTGAAAGTAATTTATTTGTCTTTTTGCTCCCAGGGCAAAGTGACTTCTGAACCTTAGCTCAGAAATGGAGCTGTGAATGATCCTAAAAATCTTATGCTGAATAATCCTAAAAGTTTTATTTTGATTAGCAGTCCTTTATATATTGAAGCTCAGAAGAAATCTGCATATGTAAGAATATTGGAATCAGTACAGTATTATAGGAGTAACTGCTGATAAACCAGTATGTATCAGCTGCAGAAACAGCTTCTCTTTTTCATTTAAAATGAGGAAACAGTGGTGAAAAAAGTTTCATCTAATGCTGAGAGTTAAAATATAAGTTAGGTGTATGTTTCTCTCCCTCAATTATAAGTAGCATTCAGACACCCATCTCAGATGTGGACTGTTGTGCTGTACACATCTTGAGTTGGATGAGATTAATCCTGTGCAACAAATGACACATAAATAAATGCCTTAAACTTCCTCAGTCTTGTCCAAAGAGAGTAAGCTGATGATCATCATGGTAACCCTGGTTCAATGCACTTTCCTCTAGGATAAAGCATGTGATATTGCTGCCCTTTCCAAGCCTTTTAGATTGACTTCTCACTACATATTTTCCCATAGTGTAGAAGTCAGTTTGTGATTAAGGCAACTGAATTTAGGTGTCTGCATATTTATAGGTATGATGGCTGCCTATGTTTCTGTTTTAGTTAATAGAAATCTAGTTGGTACAGTCAAGAGAGGCCAGTTTGGCTGCCACCTTGCTAAAATATAAAAATTTATGGTCATCAGAGATACTTTAGGATATTTGAAACATTTACATGGATCTGGCAAATGTGATGTCACCGCTATGTGATTCTCTCACTATTCTGGAGCAAGAGCTGGAAAACCAGTGGGTATTTCAAATGAGACTAGATGTGGCTATGTATACCAATGAATTGACTGCTATTTACCAGTTGTCTACTGGATACAACAGGAGTTTAGGTGCCTGGGGCACATCTAGATACCTGTATGAACATACCTAAACTTAGTTGTCTTCATCTGGAGCTGAATGGTGACGCATGAACAGGGTCATCATTCAAATGTTGGAGTTTTCTTCTTAACAAGATGGTCTAGAGCATTGAAGTCTGCATGAAGCCAAAGGATGTGTAAGAAATTAACACCTTTCAAAAACAACAGCTGGAGGTCCAGTAAAATGCTTCACAGAATCTAAAATGCCATTAGACTTTGCAAGGATTGAATGCTGTTCTACAGTAGCTTGATTCATTTCCCTAAAGACGGGTTTCTACTTCCATTTAAGACACCCTAAGGTGATGTGCCTGATCTTCAGCTACTGTCCAGAGTCTTCTGCGGATTCTGTGTCATGTCTGCCCGTCCCACGGAGCTGTGCTAGGTGCCCTAGGGCTCTTGAAATGGCACTAGATGAATGACCATGAAGATGATGAGAAGGCTGGAGCACCTCTCCTATGAAGACAGGCTGAGAGAGTTGAGGTTGTTCAGCCTGGAGAAGAGAAGGCTCCAATGAGACCTTAGAGCACCTTCCAGTACCTAACGGGGCCAACAAGAAAGTTGGAGAGGGACTTTTTACAAGGGTATGTAGTGACAGAGGACAAAAGGAAACAGCTTTAAGCTAAAAGAGGGTAGATTTAAATTAGATACGAGGAAGAAATTCTTCACTATGAGAGTGGTGAGACACTGGCCCAGGCTGCCCAGAGCAGCTGTGGATGCCCCATCCCTGGAAGTGTTCAAGGCCAGGTTGGACGGGGCTTTGAGTAATCTGGTCTAGTAGAAGTACCTGACTATGGCAGGTGGGTTGAAACTGGATGATCTTTAAGGTCCCTTCCAACCCAAACCATTCTATGATTCCAGACACCACATTTCAGGGAGCTGAATCCAACCCTACATCTAGTGTTACTTTGTGGGAAAGGTCTTGAGAATAATATTCACTGTGAAGTAGCTTCATCTCAGCTAAACTGGGATGGATAGTCACTGGGACAGAAGAAACAACATCTCAAAGCAGTGGGCTGATTTTGTAGTGATATTTAGTGAATTAAGCTAAAATTTAAAAGTGGCAGTGGTATTGGTCCTCAGAGATAAAAGGAAGTACATTAAAGGCACACAAATGTTAATTTATTTGCACTCTTATACTGAACTTTTCTTATTTTAATCTCAGGGGGGTGGGAGGGGGGGGTGGGGGGGGGGGGAATTTTATTTCCAGCCCAAATACTGCAAGGGTATTCAGAGCAGCTGAAGGAGGAGTTCCTCATAGAATTAGGCAACTCCATCCCATTCCAAGACATGTCTAAAGTGGGTGGGATAAGTTATCCATGAAGAGTGTAGAAATCCTCAGTTTTTTCACAATAAATGCCCAGCTTTTGGAAATCATATGTGAATTGCTCCAAAACTTTACAGATACAGAAAATGTGGTATAGAGAAGCTAAAGTGACTTGCTTGAGCAGGTAAGAAAGGTCTCTGCAAGTTTGGAAGGGATTCCAAAAGTATCCCAATCATTTTTCTGTCACTGTGTACCCAATCACATTATTCCACCTAGCTGGGGACATATATAATTCCATGTGGTCATAATCATAAATTTCAGTGGATCTTCCACTGTGGTCAAGGAATCGTTGTTACCAATGGACTGCATAACAGAACCTGCTCCATGGTTCTAGCTCTTAAATAAAATAAAATAAAATAAAACAATAATATTAACATTATTTTTCAAATTATTGTGTCAACAAGAGCAAGTACAAGAGGAAATGGTCTGCAATAGTCTGAGAAACTCATGTGTCTTTATCCAATCCTACATCAACTTACTATGAGCAATGTACCCATCGCCTGAAAACTGAGACGTATGCAGTCCAAACGATTCTTTGCCAAAGGAAATATTCTGAAGCAATTTTGCATGGAATGAAGAATAAATCAAAGATTTTCATAAATAGAAAATCATATGAAACTCACCCTATAAATAATGCACTGTGAATTATTTGCTTGTCTTAGGATCTATGGGCCAGATTCCCACCTGGTGTAAATCCTCCTCATTCTGTTGGCTTCAGTGAAGCTATGCTGATTTACACCAGCTGAGTAGCTGACCCAATGTGTTGATGAAGAAAATTTCATCAGCATAATAGGACAGGAGATGCTTTGAAAAAAGAGTGACATGCATGAAACCAGTAACAAAACAGTTCACCAGCTGTTCGCAATCTTAATATGTCTCTGGATGGTAGAAACTAGATAGAAACCCCTTTGTGCAAGCTAATAGTGTGCTAGGAAACTGCAGCAGGTGAAAACACAATAATCATCTTCCCATTTTTCAGGAAATGATGATCTGAAACAATAGTTGGCAGCATAAATCTTGT
This sequence comes from Falco naumanni, assembly GCF_017639655.2. NCBI lineage: Eukaryota > Metazoa > Chordata > Aves > Falconiformes > Falconidae > Falco > Falco naumanni. The sequence continues at coordinate 81,669,309 of NC_054059.1, forward strand.
CAGACTGTTGTTTTACAAAATCCAGCATTTCCTCTACTTTGAATTTGTATTAGCAGAGGATGAATCATTGATGCTGTCGGATCCCCTCATTTTTCATATACAGCAGAATGAATTATTTTCATATATCATGTCATGAGCTTTCTCTATTTTTACATTTTCCCACTGCAGTTGAATCAAAGTGAATATTTCATAGGGATTCCTTTTCTGTAGGGTTTGACCATAAATCAGATTTGCTGCAATCTATCTGCAGAGGTGACCTGTTTTCTCAAAGCTAACATGGAAAAAAAAAAAAAAAAAAGAAAAAAAGAAAAAACCCTAACCCCTAACTAAATAAAACCCAACCAAAATATTCTTCTAATTACAGACACACAATAATGAATATTATAAAAAATTGGCATCACTTACCTTTTATTAAATGTTTAAATACACAAAAGTGTGGCATGAAGTTAGTTTTAATATTTTGAACAGACTTGGGATATGCTCTGTCTTAAGCCAAGGAAAAAAGGAAGCAGAAAAGGTAGTGGATAAATCTACATCAACACATGACTGGACAGGAGTGGTTATGTTATAAAGTGCACCATGAAAGATTTGGAAAACTCTGGTCTTAGCTTTAGGCTTAAAGTAATTAGCAATTTTTGCATATATGAATCAGTGGAGATTCTGAATCCAACTTTAAGGGCATGAAAGTTTTTAATACAATCCCTTATCTTGTGTTCAGAGGCAATGTAGGAAGGAACATCAGGGGATCAGTAAGTACCTGATATAGTAAAGTAGTACTTGTACCCTTGCATTTCAGTGAATTGATTCTTCTAGGACTGAATCAGACTTAAACCCCAAATGTGGAAGCTGACCAAGATCTGAATTTATTGGCAGATTCTAATTATTAGGTCAAAGCGATTCAGGAAAAGTATTTGCAAAGAGAGAAAAAAATGAGATTAAATGAGAAAAAAATTACTGTTCCTTTTTGGGTGGAATCTTGGCCAAGTATGAATGATATGATGGACTGTAATAACAAGGAGCTGGACCTGATAACCAATGTCATGCTCTTGGGAGACCAGATCCAAAAGGCAGGAAAAACATCTAGGATTTCCAGTTGCTCAAACTTTTTCTTTTTTTCCTCCTTTCTTTCTTTCTTTTCCTTTCTTTCTTTCTTTCTCTCTTTCTTTCTTTCTTTCTTTCTTTCTTTCTTTCTTTCTTTCTTACTTTCTTTCTTTCTTTCTTTCTTTTTGTTCCCCACTGCCTCAAAGTGTGTCATTATTAATATACTCCTTGTCTTTTAGGGAAAGTCATCTATGATTAAGTATCTGTGGTTATGCTTTGAAGTTACTATCTATGAAAACTGAATTTAGGAGTTCCTGAGTTAAAAAAAAAAAATCTTGTTTACTTTTTGATCTGGAAAACTTAGTCACATTTATCCAAATCAATAAGATATTAAAAAACCTTCTTCATAGTCCATTAGAAGACACAAATCCATTCTCTCAACATAGATTATCCACTGGGCTGACAAAATGTTAAAATGTTGGGTTTGAACCTGGAGATGTTTAATCATGACACTGAAAAGCAAAATGCTTGGATGAAACAGAAACATTCTGCAAACATCAGTTCGTCTCGGCAAGGATCTCATGACTTAGCTGATCCATCGTATAGCACAAAGAACAAAGCAAAAAGATTTGCTGAAAATTTGAGTCTGTGACTAGCCCATAAGCATGCATGCTCACACACACAGATTAATGTGCTGAATACACTCTTTACCCTAATTGCTTATCCTGTCAGTCTGTTGTCTGCTTGTGTTATTATTCTACTTCACTTCCACAGTAGATAAGCACAGACAGTGACCCGCTCTGACAGTAAAGCATAGATACCTATGGTGGGATACCGACAAAAGTTGGGCACATAAATCTAAATCTGTCATTATCAGATCCTCTCTCCATTTATTGAAGCTTCTCAAGTGCTTGACGCATGATCTGGAACTGCTCTGAAAGGCTTCAGTCTCAACATACCAGATCCCCTTCAGCACCCAGCTCTTGTGCAGGTTCCTCCAAGATCACAAAGTGGTGTTCATTCATTTCTATTAAGAAACATAAGCCAAAGAGGAAAACCAATGTATTTACTGGATCAGGCTTTTGGCAAAACACAGCAGCAACTGTACCTTCTTAAGGTACAGCAGCCTGCAGGTGTTTCCCCTTTTTTTCCCGTGATCCAGCTATGCAGTGTGTAAATTTACTATCCCTAAGCCCTTGCAGGAGTTCAAACTTTTTGTGCACTCATCTCAAAACTCCCTAATGAACTTCAGGCAAAATTAGAGGCATTAATTTAAACACTTTTTCTTCTTCCCATCCCAGCTAAGTGACTGAACAAATACGGAGAGCTAACATCTTTCTCAAGCTTTCCCTTTTTCTTAGTTATTCCTTCATTCTTTCATGACAAGTAGAATGGCTTTGCTAGAAAAGGTGAGGAATCACCTCCAAAAGAGGCTATTATTCATTGCTTAGTTAGACAATGTTAGAAAAATGGGCAGAGGAGGAAATGAAAATGGATCTCTTCTTGGACACAATATTTTCTCTTCTAGGTAGAGAAAGCAGCAGTTTAAGTTCTTTCAGCTGTGTTTCGAATACATGTTACTAAAGAAATATCTTGGATTCAATCTTCAGTAGAGAGAATTGAGGTCAGTCCAAAGAACCTGCTATAGCAGGGGGTCAGACCAGATGGTCTCCAGAAGTCCCTTCCAACACTGACCATTCTCTGATTCTGTGAAACATCTCATACAAGTACCAAAACATATGTTAAAGTTTCAGTACTTGTCTGTGAGGACTGGAATTGTAACATGTCATTCCCATTAGCCTTTCCTGCCTGCTACCCCTAGACAACAACTTCTGCATGATGGCTTCCCTAGGAAAATCCCAAACCAATGAGCTTATTGAAAGAGCAATGCTAATCTGATTACAAATGCAAGTAGCAGCGCACACTCAAAACAAACTAAAACCAAAAAAAGTCGAAATCCTTTCTTTGAATATCTGCCTTAAACGTACTGAAACAACGCTGGCAGCCAGAGACTTGGAAAACCGCATTTATTGATTTGCTTCTTAGCAAATCTTAGCAGTCCAATTGGTTGTAACTATTTGGGCACCGATTCACCAAGCATCGTGCATGTTTGGACCCATGCCAGTATTTAAAAGCAGTTATATGTGAGCTGTACATCAAAGCAGGGAAAGGAAGGGAGAGTAAACGAGAGCCTGTGCAACTTCTTAGTGAGGTGTCAGTTATGTTTCTATTGTAACCCTCCTTCTCCGGGTCACTTTCTTTTGCCACCTTGACCTGTGTACAAAGAAGAATGTAAATGCACAAAATATACACAACTTAAAAGTAAAAAGCCATTATCCATTGCTTAAATAAATACAGAAGATAGCTGAGGTTAATGAGCTGCTATTCTAAGCATTGGTATGCTCACCGTCACTGATAAGACCCAAACTGATCAGTCACAAGGTAAAAGGGTCAGCCTTCTTGATGTTCCTGGGTGATTTTCTATCTTTTCCTTTATTATTTCATGCTGTTCTATGCTGTTATTTTCCCTCCTGAATAACTGGGCTTCTTCCTATCCCCATTTCAACAATCTTACCTCAGTTTGCAATTTTACTTTTCCTTTCTTGTACGGTGCTACTCAACATATGTGCTCACAGGGTTTTTTTCTGCCATTTTTAGATTAGATATGAAAGGAAGATCTGCATTAAATGAGTTTACTTGTTATTAACAAGGAATATTAATAAAAGTTATATCTTGATTAAATCATCCTGTTTAATTTTCAGGTGTGACTAAACAGATTCCCAAGGTTTTTTTCTCCAGAGCAGTGACACAGGAATGTTACTAAATGTCTTTTAAAACATGATAATTTAAGACACGGTCAGAGAATGACGAGCACATGTTGTTTTCTGTAAACACTCGTGAAAACACACACTTGGACTCCTCTGAAAAAAAAAGAAAAAAGAAAAAAAATCAAGTTTATCCTTTTTAAATAAATCTGGTCATGGGCACTTAGCAAGGCATAAACGGAGGCCACGAAATCATCACAGATGAAGAAATTGAGATCTAGCTCTAGAAAAGTACAAGCCCCATAAATCATGTGTTATATCAACTGACACTCGCCACATTAGTCCCTGTGTGACTAAGCTCCCCTTCCAGACAATGGTCATCTCCATTTAACCAGCAGAAAATTCCCAAGAACCTCCTGAAGATTGTTTCACTTGCTTAACCACATCAGAGTTGCCTTAGGGTGTCTGAGACATCTGTATGGTCATGTTGGGTATAGTACAGGACCTATAGGAGACCCATGACCTGGAAAAACAAGATCATGAGGGATAACCTCAGCCATCTCAAAAGGCACTAGATGAACACTTCTGGGCAACTGAACTATATTGACTGAATTCCCATTGTGAACAATGGAAGCTTAGAGATGCAGTACTTACGCAAGCATCTACATTGCAAACACCTAAATTTAGGTGTGTTAATTTTGAACCGAATCACATCCTAGGTAATTAGTATGAAGTAGACATTGAGTAGTCAGCTGGCTAAACACAAGCATTTAGTGCCATTTGGGAAAGCCTAAAGTATTGCACCTGGACTCCAGCTGCAACTCTTAAGTCTCAGATGGCACTAGGAACCACAGTATGTGTAGGCTATTAAACTGAGCCACTAAATTTTAGATGGCTAAAATTAGGTTAGATGAATCCTGCTTTCAGGGCCTCAGGATGCTACTTTTAAATCTTCTACACCCTATTAATCTGACACCCAAAGGCTAAGACTGGGAATAAAAATTATGCCCTTCATAGGCTTCTAAATGCAAGGGATACATTATTACTCCTCAATAGGAACTAAGGCCTGAGGATATTTTACATCCTGAAGTATTACAAAGGCATTCAGTGTATGAGTTTCTGTAAGCATGAAATGCTGCATCCAGACAAACATGATTTATAATAACTTTAGGTGTCTTAGAGAGGCATAAGCTTGGTCAATACATTGGGTGGATAGAATGGGGGGCAGACTGTTTATTCAGAGGTGGTACTACTCTAAAACTGGTCGTCATCATTTTTACATGGTTCTAGTGATATACTTTCAAAGATTAAATTATTCAAACTCTCATCAGGGTCTGATGCTACTTTTTGAAGAATAATTTATTATCTGAAGACTTTATTACGTCTTCCACTACTTCAGATTTCTGCAAAACTACTGTTAAAATAGACTGGCTAAATTGCACTTGGAGTTACTACATTTTCTTCCCAATATCCTGTCTTGTTCCCATATCCTGCTGTATTTCCAATTCTGGATTTTTTGATAAAATCAAGCAAATAGAATTTTGGACAAATATAAGTTGAGATGAATGCACAACAGCTAGATCCAGTAGATTACCAAGCAGTTCAATATAAGAACTAAAAATCCTGCTGCTGCTTTAGTACCATAACCAGAATTCTAGCTATGTAAAAATTAATAATGACTGACATACTGATGCCTAGAAAACATTTAAAATCAAAGGCAGGCCCCTTTTCTCAAAGTCCTTGATTGTATCAATGCTCTGTGCATTAATATTTCTGGTATTTCTTTTTTCCTTTCTTATTAAATATCTTCAGTGATAGGTCCTTGACAAAGAAATAAATTATCAATTCCAAAGTAAGTTTTTCTTAAAATCTTGTTTATTTACACATCTATGGATATGTACACATACATATTCCTAGAAGGGAGTAAGACTCCTTGACATGACGTCATGCTTCCAACAGCCACAGTGCTGCCATGTTTAGGTGAGGATCATTAAAAGACTCTCTTGGCTAACTAATACTATTTTCCAACTTAAAGAAGCATAAAGTCACAATAACTAGAAGTCATTGGCCTTAGCTGTACAGATCTGGGACAGTATTTGGTGTGAAATAAAGGGCACAGCTCAACTGAATCATGTGTTATGGTCAGGTATCATCACCCAAAGTTCCTTTGTGCTCAGATGAAACAAATAGGTTCTTCTAGTTATGAATCATCTGATTCATATTGGGTATTTTTTGTCTTTGGATGAGATGAACCACTCTCTAGAGGCAAAAAAAATAATTTAGCAGTGACTTCTTAACAGCCTCTGCTGTTAACTACAGCAGACTACTACAGGCTAAGAGGGTGTATTTCTGAAGTTCACTAAGAAAACCTTGTCTCCAAGAAATCTAAAAATTTCCCCAGCACCATGCTGAAGATAAAGAATAATAAAGTCTCTCTGACTTCTGATTATCATATTTAGACATCAAATCCAGGGGTTGCAGTGCTTTCGAAGATGTATCACAAACAAAATCCCTCCAGCTTTTCCTTTAAATCTCTATTTCACTCCTGTAACCACAAACAGTACTGTCTGCATTCTTGTCATTTATAGTTATGGTGCAGGTCTCTGCGTTTTCCTCCCAATTACTCCACCTTCTCTATTCTCCCCTTCCTTATGTAATCCATTTAGTTTCCTCTACCCGCCTCTTCAGGGAATCTTGGTATTATTTTTATACAATGTATTCTTGTAATTTTGACTGCTATGGTATAACAGTAGTGCAGGAAACTAAAAATATCCTCTAGGTAGTTTGGGCATTTGGAAAAGAAAGATGTTCTAAGTCAGAATAGACACTGAAGCTGTGCCTGAATCAAAAACCCAAGTCTAAAGTAACAATCTTATTAAGGGGTATTAAACACTCCGTTGTTAAAGAATGAAAATGTTTTCAGCATTCTTATTTCAAATCATTTTATTTGGGCTATTGTTACATAAAAATATGAAATATTTATTAAATTGGACTAAAACAGTCTGCATGAATAAAATGAATAAAATGAATAAAAAGAATAAAATATTTGAATACAGTGTAGATATTTTTTTTAATAGGTAAGATCAGAAAGATAATGGAAAAGAAAATAGATATACTCCTTCCCGCCTCTTCCCTCATTCTTTTTATCAGTATTAAAGATTTCAATAATAGCAAAATGTGAGTTTTGGAATGAAAAACTGATGTTTCATTTTTTCTTTCTTTGTAGACCTGTTCCTCATGCCAACAAGACCTGCTTATGACCCCTTAATCTATGAATCAAAAGCCACGGAAATAAAATATAAAAAGATAATGTTTTCCTCAAGCACTTCGCTGAATTGCTGAGCTTGACTAGTTATAAATCTGTAAATACTGTGGCTGAACTGACACTTGACAGGAGCCACAATGGTAAAAAAACTCCTTACTATTCTTTAAGAAAAGAAAATGAGAAAAAAAAGAAGATGCAAAAAAGGAAATCACAGCTTAGAGGCTTACTCAAAGTTGAAACGTTAGTCACTCAGTTGTGTCATGTTGTGTACTAATGAGCGGAACTCTGTACAAACTCTATCACCTTCTGATTAACTTTTGCCATTTCCAGTTTTCTGATCTTAAACTACTACACTAGTAGATGTGGAACACCTATTTCACTCCAGAGCCCACTGCTCTTCTGGTATGTTAAAAAAACTGCTGGGACAACTTCTTGCTTTATTTTCCTTGAAGTATGGGATGCTTACCAGGAGAGAAAAATAAACATTTGCCCATGCACAGACAGAGGTGACCAGAAATTCTTCTTTCAATTGGCTCCATCCAAATAAAACCTAAAAATACAGCTACTCTTAATATAAACAGGAGTCAAAACGGGATCTACCAGCAAGTAGTAAACAAGGAAGAGAAGATGTACTTTTCATAGTTAAACAAACGTTGAGCCAACTTGTCTAAATAATAGCAGTGAACTATTCTACGAAATATTTATTCTCCAATTCAAAACCTGTTGGGACATTTCTAGATCTTTTGTTTCCATATATGGAGAAGATCAGGTCAGATTATAGTTTTACTTTAGAATCTGTAAATCACGATGCTATATCCAACACCTCCCTGTCACAAATAGAATCACCCAAGAGGACAGGAACCATCAGTGTCATTCACACGATGAGCTAACCATCCACACTGATCGGTTAAACTGGGAATACAGGTGAACCTGGGACAAAAGCGAACGTATTGCAATAATCTTAATGACTGATTGATTTATACTGAAATAAAGCCTTGAAAGTAGCAGTCTTTGATTATGTGGGGGAAAAAAATTGTTTCAAACTTATAATGAAATCTCATCAACTTCATTGAGTCCATTTGTATGCCTGCAGGTTCACCTTTGTGAAACACCACACAAATTTATGCAAACTTTAATTCTGTTCTCCATGGGTTTCTATACCTCTTTTATCCCAGAATTCTCTCAGAGGCTTTCAAGGTGTGCCAATAACTGGTGAGTAGAAGCTACTACCTGCAGCTTGCTTTCTCACTGTCTCCTGAGAAAGAGAATTGTTTGAGCAGAAGAATGATTCATTTCATCCAGAATTTAACTTTGGCCTTTTTTTTTTCCTCCTAATCTACACACTACCTTGAAAGTGATATAGTTTTATGTCAACAAAATGTTTTATGAAAGGTCTTATGAGGTCATTCAGCAGCATATGGACTTCAGTTTTCATGGTCAGTAGTTACACGTGGCCAGAGTTGCTCTAGTTACATCTGTGAAGTGCTTTTTTCCTTGGTACTTAAAATCTTATGCTTCAAGTAGCACTGTCAGGCAGATATATGGCACAGGAAGAGAATCCAAGGAACTCAGCATCTGTTGTAACTGCCCTCTATTTTGTCCGTGCCATGAAGCAAACACCCTTCTGCAGGACAGCCCTGAAGGCTCCCTTTCAGCCAGCAACTCCATACAATCATATCAAGCACATGATATCCAGAACTGAGTAAACGCTTCTGCAGTGCTAGACTTGTACGTGTCGGAGGTACAGGTTTGGCTCCAAGGGACAGAACCAGTTGTCAATATTTAAGACGTGACTGGCCTGTATTGTTGATTTTAACATTGCTTTTAGAAACTTATTTGTGCTGAGGACTCTCCTGTTACAGGCGATAGGATTGTGTTTCACAATGTAAAAGATTCCTGGCTTGAGCCATGAAAAAGTCTGCATCAGTCACCGATATTTCTTCCACAGGCCATGGAGAAAGAAAGGGCTTTTCAGAGTGTGATTCATCCTATTCTAACAGGCTTATCTGAAACAGATAGAACAATCGGTCTCTGGAGATGCCTGACTCTTGACTGCAGAAAAAGTCAAAACTGATCTAGAATAGATGTTTAACATTTAGGCAACTTTATTTAGGCAAGGTGACTACCACCTGATTTTAGCAGCCCTGACTCAAAGTCTTGTTATATATGCAGAAAAGACCCATAAAGAAAGCAGCACATCTTCGTTTCACAGTCAGGGAAGGATGTGGTAAAAAGGGTGGAATTTCCATGTGCACTTCAGTGACACAGGAACCCAAATCTCAGAATATTACTTAGATCCTTGCAAAAATGGACCAGCAAGATCAAATAACTCACATAAAGTCACACACAATGTCTGTGCATAGGCAAGGACTGAAGCCAGCTCTCCGGAGTCCTGAGCCACTGCTCAACCTCCATCCTTCCTTCACCAGTCTCATGACCTGACTAAACATCACTGTGAGGGTCCTTTTCTTTTCTTTTTGAAGGAAAAAACCTGCGCAGGTCTCTGAAATTAAGCTAGTTTCTTCTGCTTTACACATTGAAATTAAAATCTATTTAAGAAAAAACTACAAGACATAGTGCAATTTTAAAGTCATTTGGCAAACTGATTCTGTCAAGAAAGCTTAGGTTCATTCTGTTTGCTTGCAACAGCTTTTTTTTTCTATAACTCTGCTGTTCTTGTTCTTTTAATACATTTGGGAGGCCTGTCAAGGCCTATCCACTCTCTAAATAGCTTTGCAGATTAAATTTTTAACTCTACTCTCTTCATGCAGATGTATATTTCTGACAAAGAATTGCACTGACATGTCATCTCCCATCTTTCTCACAAGAGAGGAAATAGCTACGTGCCAGTACTGTTTGAAACTCTGACTCTCCCCAGCAAACAATAAAATAAAATAATTATAATTATAAAACCCTGCATGAAGAAAACCTACTTCTTCTTTATCTGAGCCTTTGCTACGCTAATTTCATTTGTCATAGCAGTTTTGGGCTTTTTTCTTCTTCACCTTCAGCAATACTTGTAACCAACTAATGAGAAACTGGGGAATATGGGGCAGAAGAGAAATGGGTTTTGTTGATTTTGCTGCTGCTAGAGGCACACCTGAACTTCTAACCAAAACCAGTGCAGTACACCCAACTCTTGTTCTCACTTGGAAACATTTTTTTCATATACACTGGGTTTTTTACACGTAAATACCAATAAAATCCTACTCCACTGCAGATGCCCTGCCTAGGGAAAGGAATGCCCTGCCTTCATAGGAATGAGGGGTTTTCTGATTTAGTAGACCAGGATGCCCAATTAAGGACTTTTCAATCCCAGTTGTTTCCTAGAAGGGGCAATAAACAGTAAGGAGGTGACAAACTGAATTTCAGTTTGCAGAATCCATCCCCAGATTAGGTATGTAAATTAAACGGGTCTTCAATGTTTCGTGCAGTTTGCCATCCTAGGTTCAGTTTCCCTCTCCCCACAGAATCAATTGCATGTAAATAGGTCGTTGCTTATGCATAAGTCATTGCTTATGAATTCTTATTATCAAACACTTCTTTGGGACTCAAGATGCTTTTCTGAGATAAATATAGAGCAGAAATGGATGAACATGGAAGAAAAAACACTGGTAAAGATAATGGGAGATCTCTGGGGTAGCTCCACTGCATCTAGTACAAATGCCCATTAAAAAGTCTGAGTATTTATGGTCATAAATACTTACTCAAGGTGTGGAGGAATCAGCAGGAATACTTCATGAACCAAGATTATTAAAAAATAAAGGAGGTTGCACTTTCATGGAGCCATTATGTGACAGAACTGTTACTTTGAGAACAACTGAGAACTGCCAGTGTTTGTCAGCTTAGGGTATTTTCACATCCCTGTGCAGTTCTGGAGACAGGAATTAGGTAGGGTATGTCCTCTTCCCATTTTATTATAGTGTGCCTAGTTTTTGTCTCCCATTTAGAGGTTTGGGTTAAAATTTATTCTTATAGTTGGAATGCTGAGACAGTTTTTATCCATTGGTCACACTGGAAAATTGTCATTTTTAGTTTTATTTTATTCTATGCTATATTTTTTACAGCAGGACTGAAGTGTCTTCTTTTAACATAGGGCATACCGTGCTTCCTAGGATTATTGTATTATTTTCATGAACAAATTCCCTGCTATTGTAGAGTTATTGGCCTTTGGTAGTGTTCTTGCTATCCCCTGTTCACTTTGTCATATTATGACAAAATTTTGATCATGCAGAGCAATCTGTATTACAGCTACCACCTATTTTCTATAAGGTATGAGGAAGTGTCTTATGGGCAACTGTGTACGATAGGGTGCATAGCTGACATTGTGGTTGACGCCTATTTTGTGGTTGCCCATTTCCTCAGGACATGAAACATCTAGTCTTTGAAGTCCAATATTCTGATCTTGCACTTGTGTTTCATGATGTCATATACGGTTGTTCTGTGCATTGTGGCATTTGTGTTTTAATTAATAAAATGGTTTCAGCATTGGAGACTGTGACATCAGGTACGTTGTAGAAGACAAAAACATCATCCAAACTGGTAAAATATAAATTCAATTTATAGATATATGAATGTACAGATACAAATTTAATTAACACCTACTTGTTTTGTTATAAAGTATTAGCATATTAAGTTCTTATAACTAATAATAGTCATTTTAAAAAAAAAATCAAGATAAATCCATGTCAGAGAAAATAAACAAGCAATTCCTGTATGTATGTTGTTGTGATATTTTTACATACTTTTGTGCAGGGTCTTTACTAAATTTCACCTCTATGTGATTAAAAGCAATCATAAAAGCAAATAATCAACTGCAAAGCTTTAACAGTTTGCCATTAATACTGAAATAAGTATTTTCAATCTGAGTGCTCAAAGTTAAACTCTGAAAATTATCTGGATGTTTAGCTGCTAAGACTATGCACTCTGTGCTGAAAATGTTGGGGATCCCACTCTTCTATAGCATTTTTGGTGAATTTCTCCTGTCTTCGGAGGTTCTAGATTGTTCCTATTGCTCTGGATCAATTAAACCTTCCATGGAGCTTAGGGAGTGTTTCCTATGAATTCAATAGGAGCAAGATTTTGTCACAGTGTTGGAATAGGTTAAAATAATAACAATGATGTATTTTGAAGTAATTTTCTTTTTGCTTGTAATATGCTGTCATGCTTGTCTTTTTCCTTTCAGAAAACGTCTTGCTGAGAACTCATATGCTAGCATGTTTTTATCACTCTAATGGACTTCGACAATTCACTACTGAATGGAAATGATACTTGTTCAGATCTTGCCCTCAAAAAAACTGTTTCCCTTTCTTAGGATCACAGTCGAACTGCAAGCATCGTGGCTATTCAAGAGCAGTCACAGAAAAGCTCCATTACCCTTTTACATTGGAAATTGAGTTAAGGAAAGGAAAAAGCAAAAATCCTCAGGGTTATTGATTGTTAAATAACTAAAAATCTTTTGAAGCTCTGGATTTCAATGGCTTTAATGACCCACTCAATAAGTCTGTGGGAAACTGAGGAACTGAGACAAAAAACTTCACATTCGATCATCAGCCACTCAGCTGCTCAACTTGGTTTCTGATGATACATTTTAAAGTGATGGAGTTCATTACTCTGCCGATTACCCTATGTGACCATCTACCAGAAAGAAATAAAGGTTTTCACTCATCTCTGTCTGGAAACAGGGGTTGGATATTTTTTTTCGGACTCAAATACAAGCATTTCTTATCATAGCACTGGAGTTTGATATGTAATGTACTTCTTGTGTGTGTATGCTGTTCAGCTCACCTCAGCCCATAAAAGATGCTAATATTCACTGAAAATAAAGCAAAACATCAAAAAAAGGAGTAGGGGGAATCCGTTGTCATAGAATCGTAGAATCATTTAGGTTGGAAAGGACCCTTCAGATCATCAAGTCAACCATTAACCCAGCACTGCCAAGTCCACCACTAAACCATGTCCCTAAGCACCACACCTACACATCTTAAATACCCACCACCACCCCGGTGATGGTGACTCAACCACTTCTCTGGGCAGCCTGGTGCAATGCTTAACAACCCTTTCAGTGAAGAAATTCTTTCTAATCTTCAATCTAAACCTCCCTTGGCACAACTTGAGGCCGTTTCCTCTTGTCCTATTGTTTCTTACTTGGGAAAAGGGAGCAACATCCCTATGCCTACAGCTTCCTCTCAGGTAGAGCAATAACATCTCCCGAGCCTCCTCTTCCCCAGGCTGAACTCCCCCAGGTCCCTCAGCCGCTCCTCATCAGCCCTGTGCCCCAGCCCCTGCCCCAGCCCGCTGCCCGGCTCTGGACACGCTCCAGCCCCTCCAGTCCCCCTGCAGTGAGGGGCCCAAAGCTGAACACAGGGGTCCAGGGGCAGCCTCACCAGTACCCAGCGCAGGGGGACGGTCATGTTCCTAAAATCAGTCTCATGAAATGTGAAAAATTGCATCTATTTAGCTGTTCAAACCAACTCAAGAATTTGGGGTGTCAAATATGTAATATTTTTAATATGGGAGCATTGAATCTTAGAGTATTCAAACATATGGCACATACACACACCCAAAACAGTCCAGAACCTGAATTACAGGATTACATTACAAATTTAAAAAATGATTTTTTATTGGGCAGTGATTACTCTGCATTGTTCTGCTGTAGTCCTCAGTCCTTTGTTTAACCTTTGAGAGGTGTTGAAATACATTGTGATTTGATGTGTGGTTGGGGAGAGAGGCTGAAGTAAACAAGGCTTTCTGTAGTGGAGCTTCTGAGCCAGTTGTGATGGAAAAGAGAATTAAAGGACTGAGTAAAAGGTTTTATTAGTAATTTAAATGTTCATCTTTTTTTTTGGGGGGGGGGGGGAGTGGGTTCTGATTCATCTGCTACCATGAAGCAGGTGAAGACTTTAAGCCACAGTTCAAGAGTGAAGTTGACAATTTGTTGAAAAAGTGTTACATTTGAGAAAGTATCCAAATCTGTTTTGCTTTTACTCACATCTTCCTTAAGGAATTTCAGTGCAGAGCATAAGGTCTGTCAGAACAATATTTTAGAGGAATAAATCTATCAAAAGCAAAATAGTTTCAATATGAGAAAAAAAATTGCATTTGCAAAATACCATTGCATTTCTCATTTTCTGCATCCATTTCCATTCAAGGGATTTCAATTCCACATAAAAGCTGACAACATTTAAAACACTAGAAGCAGGTTATTTCCATTTCTTCCTTCATTTCTGAAAGTCCTGAAGGGCTCAATGATCATCAAAGTTCAAGTGATCCTGTAGATCGGTTGTGCTCAGCACTGTGCTCACACACACATAAATCCCTGCCTGTAAATCCAATATTTTCAATCAAAAGGCCCTGCTAAACAGAAAAGAAAAAGGTGTGAGATCATACCCCTCTGAAGATGGTGGTTCCACTCTGTCACAGTAAGACAGTTGAATGACATAGGAGGTCTAAGAGTGGAAAGGTTTCCTTATAACTAGAGGATTTCAGGATTTAACAAGCTAATTTATTTATTCATGGGCTAGTTTTAACTTTTCTGAGTGAAGCTGTAATAGCTACCAGGGAAGAGCTGAGGGATCCAGGTAGCAATTTTTGCACATTATAAAAGGAAGAAGGTTTGATTCTTCACATATATTCTCATTCTTGGTGTGGTATTAAAAATATTATTTTGCATTTCTTTTTCAGAGAGGCTCTCAGTTCACCTTCGAGAGAGATGGAATTGCTGGTACGTCACCTCTTAGGAAAGGTTTCAGCCCGATAAATGATAGCAAAGCAGATCTGCACAAACAGATGCACACTCTGTTTTGCCTATGTTAGTTGTACTCTTTATGGCACTTGTAAATTAAGGAACAGAATGTTATACAGAAGAATATTAAACAAAAATGCTGTTACATTTTACATGTTCCCTGCGCCCATTTGGTTTTGCCTTGATCTATTCTCCTTCAAACTCATTCCTTGTCAGACCACCTTGTTCCGTGCTGTTTCTCTTCTTGCAAATATTGATCTCTATTGATCTGGACCATAGTAATTAAATATTTTCTCAAAGAAATGAGCATTTCTGTTTCCACCATGACCTTCCTCATCTGTGCAAGTGTTTTAGGCAAGAAATCTTCTGCTCCCTTTTTGATGCAAACTTGACCTCTGTTGTCTTAGTTGGAAAATGCACTTGATTTCTAACAAGAGCTTTCAAAATGTAACACTGCTGATTTGTTGGATAATGAAATCCAAATTGTTCCACAAAAAAGGTGCAATTATACAGCGTGTAATACACAAATAAATTGACTTAATGTTACATTATAATGAAAACTGTGCAAAATCCTCTACACAAGCACAATAAAATAATAAAAAGTAATAGAACAGGTAATAGATGTAAAATAAATGCTAAAAAAGTAGTTCAAATCATTTTCATACCAGTCAAAAGATACTGAGAAGGGCGCATCCAATCACAATAAAACACCAGAATGAAACACTTCTAAATAGTAATATAAATTTTTGTGGACACTTCATGTCCCATGATGTGGAATTGACATATAGTTTGATTTTCTTTTTCCTAATGTAAGCCACAGTTTTACAGTCCTAGTGAAAACATTTTATTGCTGGGGATGTATTAGACATGGTTCATTTCCCTTCTCAGTATGGCTTTAATTTTCCACATCCATGGCTTGACACAGACCCAAACACCAGAAGATGGTTGTCTGCTATAAAGTGTTTGGTTTTCTTTGATTGCTTTACAATTTAATCTATAGTTCATTCCATTAACCCTTTCCATTTTAATGCCACAAAAGTCTTCCCCCTCTCCTTAATATAAAGATAAACTTCCCCTGAAACAGTTATGCTCTCATGTCCAGAGGATTACAAAGAGAACTGGAAGGAGAGCGGGACTGGGGGGGACGAGCTGTCTCTTTCTTAGTTAACTTCCCAATGGCCATATGTAATCGGTGAAATAATTGAATGCACCACACCAACAGGATTTTCCCTTCTGTTTTCATAATACATTCATAATTATTCATTCATTTGGTTTGGTCATATTCATACCAACACACAGAGCCAAGAAAGTGCCACTGTCATTCTAACTTTCTCCTCAATCCCTGCTCTTCAGGGGGGAAAAGAAAAAAACCACGTTCCCGTCTGCAGTGTTGTCACATCCGATATCCAGTTCCTTCCGGCAGAGAAAGTGTATCTGGGAGGGTCACCAGATCAGCCTGTGCCTCGGGGCTCCTCGCCTAAAGTACAAAAGACTCGACTCAACTCATGTTAGTCATCTAGGTGGCCTATCGGTGGTGACGGACTGCCAGCTCGGTCTGTGGGCTAGCCGTGATAACTGCCTTGAAATGCTAAGTGCTTAATTAAGGACCTTTCATATCAGTTATTGAGGGCTCCATCTCCCATAGCCCAGGGCATTGTACTTTACAGAGGACTCCCCAGAGCCACCTCCAACTTTATTGCAGTGACAAGTTAAAAAAAAAAAAAAAAAAAAAAAAAAAAAAAAGAAAAGAAAAAAAAAGGAGAAAAAAAAAGGGAAAGAAAGAAAGAAAAGAAACAAGTGGTTTTAATCCTCTTGCAAGCTCCCAAAATCTAAATACAAGCAGACAGCTGAGACGACATCACGATCCCCCTACTAAAAATAGATTTTTTTACTGTTTATGAGAATATTGCTTGCTCGTGTTTTGGGTAAGGTACGGAATCATCCCTGACAAGATGATCAGACCACTTGTCTTAACCCACAGTGAAATTTTGCAGCGTACATCTCTTCCCTTCCCAGTGAACACTCCATACCAGCTGAAGGGACATGTTTATTTAAAAGCAGAAAAAACAGATGTTTGTGGCTAAACCTTGTATAATTAATACTTGCTTTTCATAAACAGCAGATCCAGTTCTGTCAAGGAAGGGAAGAAATATTTCACAACGGACTAAGTAGCTGCAGGTCTGGAAAGAAATACCTTTTGTTTCTGTCTGCAGTAGAAAAGCCCTGCGTGAGCGATCCGTTCCGCTTTTGATTACTCATGAGGTTATCTATCAGCAGTAACTCCGCTGAAGTCATTAAAGTTACACCACTGTGAAACTACCGTAAGGTCAATCAAAGCCAGACCCCCAGCTTTCATTCAGGAGGTTCATAGATGGGAGGAACGCAGTGGATACAGTTCTTATTGTACACCAGTTACATACCAGGATTACTTTTAATTTGAAGCAATGTAAGAGAAGTTCAGAATCAGGACAAAGGTTGCTCTCTGTCCCTTTAGCACCAAATCAAAGCAGCATCCATAATGTAATCCTAGGTGGAAACTAGAATCAACAAGATTAATCATGGTCATAACAGAACTAATTGCCACCTCCTTTACCTGCACTTACAATGCAGCTGGGGGGTTGGACTGAGTGCAAAACCGAAGTAATCAAAACCTAAATACAGTCCAAAAAGCTGCTTGGAAAGAGTTCTCTGCAAGTTAAACTTGAGTTTGTAGAGCCTTTGGGGACCTCTTGAGCCTGCATTTGGGCTACTCCAAGTGCTACAGGCTGGACAGAACTTTGTGAAGACATCCAAACGGGTGCACCGCTCCTGTGTCCCAGCAAGGAACATGTCCTAATGTTGCAATGCAGATGTAGCCAACCTCCTTGCCATCATCCCCAGCAAGCTAATTTCTTAGGAAGCCAAGGAGGTAACAAACAGCAAAGTAACCAAATCCAAAATTCCAGCAGGTGTAGGCTGACAATTCTTTTCATATCTTTTCTCCAATATGCCGCCTTATACTTCCTTTTTTTTTTTTTTTTTTTAACCAACTCACTTTGAATTCTTTCATGTACCTGCAGCTCTGCATCTCCTTAGTTGCCAACTGATATGGAAGCACTGGATGTCTAAAAGCAGGTTACACCAATATGATTTATTTTGTAAATGCAAATGACAAGTATTTAAAGTAAAATGGCACTTCTTAAACCTAACTAGAGTAATATATTATCAGCACAACCACATAATCATTTTAAAGCTACAGGATTTTCTTCCTCGGTCTGTATATATTTTAATACAGACCAAGGTTTGTATTTTATATTTAAATTTGAATATGGTACCCTAAATATACTAAATATATATTACATTCGGTATGTGATACTCTGTCTATTGTATTTAGTATACTAAATTTAAATATCATATACACAGTTTATGTTTTATAAATAGTTTATGAATGGTACTAATCAAAAAAATAGACCAAGTTTATCCTGGGGCTTCCTTAGTTTTCCACTAAGAGTTTAGGCAGGGCTCAAGTAGCAAAGATCAGTGTTATCTGAGATACACATTACTGCATCTAGGAGAGAGCTCCTGGAGCCTTGTTCATATGAAATATTCTCACACTCCTTCTGCACTTCACAATCTCCAAATAAAGGAGAAAAGATTAAACCTATTGCTTGTTCATTGTGGTGAGATTCTTTGAAATGAAAAAAAGCTGTATAAATGGAAGATGTGATTGCTTCTTCATCTGAATTTGTAATTAAAGTCACTTCTCTTTCAAGGCAGAAATCAGGGAGCCTTCTCCTTGTGTACAGTTTTTCATGCCTAATTTAGCAGATTATATTTCTCCCACATCCTGTGACAGTTAAATAAACAGGCGTAGGAAATATCTTTAAAATCATTTAAGGTTCTTCATTAAAAAAAAAAAAAAGTAAAATAAAAGGACAACACACAATATACACCCAGAAAATGGGAATACTAAGGCCATTGTTTAATTTCTGAGGCCAGGTTAAGGGGAGGATTATTGATGATTCAGAGCTTGAGCATCTGTGCTCACTCAACAGTGTGATACTGACAATTATTAACTACAAAACTGTTGTAGTGGGGTAAGAGTAAATAAGCTATCACCGCGGAGCCGCACACGAGAGCCGCATTCCTCCGGACCGTATTTTACTGCAGCAGGCTCCACCTGATGACAGCTACAATCAACAGTGGCTCCAGGCAGCTGCTTTGCTGCAGGCCACATTCAATTATGTCGGCCCATATTAGTCCCTGGCGAAGCTGTCACCTTCCAGCCTGTGAAGTGATAGCATGAAGAGTCTCCTCAAGTCTCTGCAGTTCTGCCTTCAGTTAGGGTAGCAAGGGGAAGCGACGTGAAAAAAAGACCATTAGCACTGTGACTGCTTGCAGCATTCATTTTGCTCGTGGAGGGGGGGAAAAAAATAGCTTAGGTGAGCTGGATTTGGAAGGGTGTCTGGTGTTGGATAATTGCAGGGGTTTTTTTCCCCATAATTCTTTTTTTCCCCGACAGGGTTGAGGTTAGGAACAGAATCTGTTACCTTTCCTGGATTTTTGGAGTTACTCAGCCTTGTGGAGAGCAACTCAGACCATACTTAACGGCAGCAGGAAACTGTGCCGTATGTTGCCTTTTTACAATATTTTCCCAAGCAATCCCACGGCATTTCAGGAGGTAGGAAGTCCTGAAGGAACCTTTGCTTTTAGCTGCTCAGCATCTTCCGGCCCAGAACAGCTTCACAAAGCCTCCCGTGGGCAGGTGGGGAAGCACACAGACCATGGGGGGATTTTGAGACAGAGGAGAGGGGTTTTCACTGCCAAGTGAGTCAGGTTATGCCAGGACCAAGGCAACCTGATGGGGAAACAGATGACTTCTCCGTGCCACCACCTCTAGACCTCTGCATCTCCAACACTGAGACTGCAGGCTGGAAATGCTGGACCCATGGCTGTAGAGCACTCAGCACCATACAAACCTGAAGGCAGATAATACACAGCGAACCAATGGATTTGTATTTCCCTCTCCCATTACCACAGCTTTGATGTGGGCTGTGCAGTTTTCCTAGCCAGTGGGTAACTGTGCTCATGTGCAGGCACTTCCAGAAAAACCCAAGCTCCCTCTGCCCAGAAATTTCACATCCCAGCTTTCAGAGGTACGACAGTAATGATATTAATAGTCTATGGTAATAGTTTTGCAATATATATGATATCTAGTGTGTATGCATTTGTGACAATAATGTACTAACATTACTTACTGATGATACTGAAGAGATAAACAGTCAAGTGGCTGACCACACAGCACTGGAAATAACCTTCCATTTAATTTAATGAAAGCAAAACAGGTGAGGTTTTTTCCCCTTTAAGAAAGACAATATAAGCCATAAGACAGGTGGGGTTTTTTTTCCCACAGTCATCTTCAAGTTATAATATTCCACCAGCCTGATTTGATGAACATTCTCTCTATTTTATTTCAAGACACTGTTCTGCCTCTCTGCATATTTTGCTTCTTCACAGAAGACAAATCCACTACATTACAATTCCATTTTTAAGGAGCTGTTTTCAACAGTGCTTAATTCCTTCATACAGGTTACTGAACAATTTGAATGGGGTAAACGCCTGACATACAACCTACTGCCTAAAAAATCTGCTGGAGCTCTTACTGTCCTCTTGAAGAAATGTAACTTGGGACTGTAACATGCTTATAATATTCATTAATCATGTATTAGCCCTTTTTCAATTACTAATACAGGCAAACCTTAATACAAAGCATGCTTAGAAATGACTTGCACTTGAGCTGTAAAAGGAGACTTGTTTCCTGCAGTCTTGCTATCCTTGTAAGAAAGGACCGGCACAGGAAAGAAGCTGGATTTTAGCAGCCTGCTTCTGCCTATGAAAGTGTATTGTGGCGTGCCTCAGTTTCCCTATCTTCAAAAGAAGCAGTAGCACAACTCTATTTTGCACTACCGTTGAAAAATCTCAATTCTTTCCTTTCTGAAAAACAGCAAAGAAGCCCAATCTCATTCCACACAATTTCACAAGCACAGAAACCTTCCTTTTCACAGATTTTTAAAAGTGAAACATAATCATTTGCCTCAGTGCAGCAAAATAAAATTCTAAAAGTCCTACTAAGCCCAAAAAAGCTGCACAAGGAACAGATTGAGCAAGTGCACCTGGGGATAAATGCATTATGGACTTAGATCCATTATCACACCTCTTCTCGTCACAGCCACTCTCCGAACCCCACAGGAAATCATTCATTGAGACGCGGAATGTCATTTTAGTTGTAGCATTAATTTCCCAGCTGCTGGTAAAGATATATTGTGCTCCTTCATTGCGTATAAAAGAAAATGAGCACAACTCCATTTGATAACTTCGCTACTGGATGTAGGTTTTATTAAGGGCCAGGATCTCTGTAGTGTAAATGTTGGTAACATGCATGTTTCGTTCTAAAGATGGGCCCTTTGATTTTATTGTCTCTCCAAGCAGTGAATAACATGCATTGACATGCTGATGAGGAGGTTCTAAATGAAGAATATGGCCATAACTAAAATGATATTATTCTGTCCCCTCAAGGAAAGGTTTTGCTCTCAAATCCCAGCAGGAGGCACTTGTGATAAAACTCAATTTGGGACATTATCCTCCTCATGTTTATTTACTTTTCCCTTTTTTTATATATACAATCAATATGAAAATGGAGCCAAATGTATGTAATACCACATAAAACCAACTGTTTTCTCCCTCTCTCTTTTTTCTTTATACAGCAGATTGAATCCTAAAAGCTTCTACCAATCTGAGTACCGTGGAGCCAGGTTTTTTTTTCTCCTGCATTTGTACAGATAAAAGGCAGAAAATATACTTGGTAGCAGCGTGCAGTCTGGTTCTTTAGTTAGATCCGCATGGCTTATTTTAGACACCTGAGTTAAGATGAAACCTGTAACATCCCGGAGAGTTTATTTCTTTCCACTGATTACTCAGAGACACTATAATGAGTACCACAGATTTATATTTCTATGCTGCAAATGTTTGAATTTGGTGAGATGAATCCTCACCCTATTGTCCAAGGGACTGGTGTTCTTGGAGGACAAGACCTGGAGCTGTGGCCCATAGTAACTAGAAGCATCCACTACTGGTAGATACTTCTAGTATTTACTGTTATGGGTTTGTCCAAATGCAAGAAGCCACATGCATCCATGTGGCTGGGGTGCATTCTGTTAGCACAGATGAAACTGGTCTCAGCCCTGTGGTACTCTGCCCACCTGGTTCTCTCAGCTATCACTTTAAGAGGATGTTCAACAGTGAAAATTAGTTCATGCCCAAATATAAACATTATAAATGTATATAGTATATAGATGTTTATATAAATATAAATATTGACCAGCAACTTGCACATGAGCCAGCAGTGTGCTCTTGTGGCCAAGAAGGCCAAGGGGATCTTGGGGTGCATGAGAAGGAACGTGTCCAGCAGATGGAGGGAGGATGTTCTTCCCCTTTCTTGTACCCTGGTGAGGCCACACTTGGAGTACTGTGTCCAGTGCTGGGCTCCCCAGTTCAAGAGAGACAGGGAACTGCTGGGGAGGGGCCAGGGAGGGGGCAGCGAAGGGCCACAAAGATGATGAGGGGACCAGAGCATCTCCCTGATGAGGAAAGGCTGAGAGAGCTGGGCCTGTTTAACCTAGAGAAGACTGAGAGGGCATCTCATCAATAAATACAAATACCTTAAGGGAAAGGGTCAAGAGGAAGGGGCCAGGCTCTTTTCAGTGGTGCCCAGCGACAGGAGGAGCAACTGGCACAAACTGCAACACAGGCAGTTCCACCTGAATATGAGCAAGAACTTCTTTACCTTGTTACCTTCAGGGTAACAGAACACTGGAACAGGCTGCCCAGAGAAGCTGTGGAGTCTCCTTCTCTGGACACATTCAAAACCTGCCTGGACGCAATTCTGTGCGACCTGCTCTAGGTGAACCTGCTTTAGCAAGGGATTGCACCAGATGATCTCCAGAGACCTCTTCCAACCCTGACCATTCTGTGATTCTTTGATTACCTTAGAGAAATTCCTCCTCTGAACTATAAACAACGATTTTTCAAGGAAAACAGCCGGATTTTTTTTACAAAGTTCCTTGTAAATGTGGCTCTAATTTTGCTTTTGTCTTTGCCAGATCAGTTTTCAATGTTTAAACCCTGGGAATCCTGATCTCGATCATAGACTCGTGCAACTAAGTTAAGTCCCAGTGAAGTAACCCTGTCATATGTATGCAGAGCTAGAACAAGCCTCACTGTCCTAAACAGAGGGTATATTTCCGCAGTGAATTTAAGGTAACCTAAGGCTGTTTTCAAAGGGATGATTCCATCTTCTCAACAGTCTCCACTACGGTGTCACAGAGGTCCTGAAATATCAGAATCAGGATATCAGGCAAATAGTTCTTCTAAATACAAGAGAGATTAAAAAAAAAAAAAACTGTAGTTTTCATCTAGTGCCTATCTGATCCACCTGATTACTCAGCCACATGATTGCCAATTCAGGGTAAGGAAAAGGAACAGAAGAATTGCTCCAGAATTGCTTCTGAAGGAATTGCTCCCTTAATTAATTGCATGGACTTAGACAAGATTGATTTGTGCTTCTCATTAAACCATAGTCTTAAAAACAATTCTGAGCAGAGCTCTTTTCCATTGCTCAGTTTCCATGAAAAAAAATAAACCCATCTTCAGGAAAATCAGAGTCAAGTCAATGGGAATAGTTTAAGCCAATATTGTGAGGATGTTGTGAGCTCTCCAATTTCCAAAGGAGGGATTTCCATCAGAGAGGAATGAGTCAAAAACATTTATCACTACATGGCTGGAAACTGCAATAATGTGACTTGGCATCATCAACTCCCTCCCCTTCAAAAGCCTGAACAATGTCCGTTTTTAATCTTCTACCTTTACATCTTTTTACACTGAAGTGGAAATGTTGCCTGGCAGGAGGAAGAATTGACAGATGCTCTGTGTATTATGTAGATGACCATACTGAAATACTACAACTGGAACTGTAGCAGGTGAAGAAGACCCTCTCACTTAGCCAAGCTCTATATTTATTAATAAGTCAGTATTAAACCGCCGACTGGCCCAGGAACTACATGGTCATTAAGACTTTCATGTGTATTAGGAAAAAAATAGACTTATTAACTGAACTTCATGCACCAAAATGCCTGTTCAGATGCATGGCTACTGTTAGAAGCTCAGCTACCCATACCCAAATTAAAACAAGCATCTATTGGAGTAAGGATTGTTCCCTCTAAGTATGTATATATACTAATAGCAATAGTTCTACACTTCAGAACAACTCTCCCATAATTGCAAATTATGTTGTGATTACAGTCAAAGGACACACCCCTAGGAGAAGGGTCCATCACACCATTTCTGTCCCTTTTCTAGGAGTCAGGCTCCTGGGCTCCTTATGGCTTGAGGACATTCTCATTCTTGAGTGTTAATTTGTAACCTTCAGAAAAAGGGATGGTTCCCCTTTGGGAATGCCTGCGGGTTAGGGCAGTCCCATGAAACGGAAGAAAGGTGATTTAGGATCCTTTCCTGCCAGAGAGGATGTAGAGGCTGTTTTCTTTCTGGAGAGATGTAGATTACTAAAAAAAAAAAAAAAAAAAAAAAAAAATGTGAGGTACCACAATAGGCTAATTGCATTTCTCAGACTGCTTCAAAAAACTAAAATTTAAGTAGTTTTTTTGTTTAAAACTAGAGAAGCATAAAGGAGTCATCTGATGGCAATTTCCCAGAAGACCAAACATGGTGGTTACTACTGGGGTTAGATTTTTACATGAAGAGAAAGAAGAAAAATAGATGGTAGGAGGGAGTTTCTGCTGGTGATGTACATGAAATTCAGGTGCCTAAATCCCCAAATGAGGAAAATTTAGATTAACTGAACCAGCTTCCCAATATTATGTATTCTGTAGTAAAGTTTACTTAAGGCCTAACTGTGATTGTGCCACGAAGTGTCTCGATGCTGACAGAACTCAACAAGTCAATACCTATATGGCTCCTGGCATCCTCAAATTCAGCCTTCTTCCACCTGTCTCACTTGAGGACCTTGCTTTAGTAGGTGTTCTTAGAGCACATCATAAAGCTGGATTATGTTCAAAACATGGTCACACCATCTCCTGTGTCCTCCCTTCCTAGAGTTCCCCTGCTTTTTATGGGTCAGACATGGAGGTGTTAGCTAAATTCCTTCCTGTAGAAGCAGAGATTAAACCCAGGTTTACCGTATATGAAGTAGACACTTTTAAGGTGTGATTCCTCTGATCCATCCTGGAAGAGTGTCTTTATTTCTCTGGACTATAAAGACACTCTCAAGTAAGTGACTCATTCTTACATAGACACTTGCACAACAGATTTCCAGATTAGATTGGACTGATCCCGAATGCACTCATTTATGACCAACATGGAAATGCTCCAGTGACCATCTCTAACATCATTGCTTTCCTTTCCCCTACATTTCCTACCTTAAGGCATTTTCTTGTCCCCACTTCAGGAAGTGAGAATGGTTCTTTCACTGTAGTTTTGCTTCTCCTTCCCCATTTCCAAACTCATGAGTTTTGCCAGATATTGAAGTGTGATATTCCACAGATCAATTCACATAAGGGTAACTGAGAATAATGTATGTTCAGGCAACATGATAAAAAAAGGGTTGTAGCAGTGAGCTGCCTCCTAGGGTGTATGTCCTCTAGCAAGGATCATTTGATGATAGGGTTCTGGCAAAAGTCAACACCTTATCCACAACATCATGAAATCTTTCTTTGTGGCCTCATGTACCAAGTCTCACCTGCCCTGGAAGAAAAATCATGACACTGTTCCTCACAGACTTGAGATGGTGGCACCAGAAGGAGGGTGCAGAAAAAGGGAACAATAAAATGGGCCTAATATGTGGCATGTACAGGCTGACACACCTCATCCTGAAGTTACAGTGCTCTTTGGGATTATGGCAATGCTAGTAAATGTAATACTGCAGGGTATGGATGCAGATATTGGATGTTGACCACCTTTGCTTTTAACTTGTTAAGTTGAAGCCTGGTACACAGTTAAGAAGGGCAAAGAGGTCACTGCCAAATAACATGTTAATATGAGCCATTTCCAAGCTGGTGTTTGGAAGAGGTCATCCTATTTTGGAAACTGGAGGAATATTGCAGTACAAACATAGAGTATGCAAGATGACCTCACATGGAGAGCGAGGAAAGCCTTATTCTCTAGCCACAGTTATACAAACTGTGCGTCACTGAGTTCTTTCTCCTTCTGGTCTCTTCAGTCCTTTCAGGGCTGGGAGTTTAGGGGACTCCTTCCAGAGCCAGACATTGTCTCTGTCTCATCACTTACAATAATGTTGCCTATTCAGCTTATCTCTCTCCCTCTATATGTAAATATATACATATATGGCGCACACATGGGCACTTTCAGGGTGAGTGTCTCAATTTGGAGAAGTTTCGGACCTGTGCTACACTTAAAACAAGTCTGAAGAATTTGAGACAGGGTGGGTATTAGCTGTGCATAATTTGAACCTGCAACTAAAGTCCAGTAGATCTGAGATATTCAGGATGTGTGCTTTGGGCATTCCCTCCATGCATGAGCAGTGAGACCAATTCTACAGATTCTATAGGACTCACTCCATATGATCACTCAGCCTGTGCATAGATGGTGGCCATCTGTAGAGGAGTTCCAGATAGCAGTCTAGTCCAGATAGGATTGTTCTAGTCCAGGTTGTTGAATGCTGAAATCAGACACAAGCATGTTATACCTCAAGAGAGAAGGAAAGAACATAAACCTGATCTGAACTTTCCCCTCTCATATGCTAAAGGTAGGTAAAATGATGACTGATGTGGAGAAAGTGAATAGGAAAGGTTTATTCATTGTTTCTAACAATATAGAAATCTAGATGGCATGCAACAAAATTCCCCAGTAACTAGTTTTAACCAAGCAAAACTAATTACATTTGCCATACACAGTTAAACTGTGGAAAAACTGATCGCAGTGTGCTGTGGAGTCCAAATGGTAAATAGATTTAAAAAAATGGTGAGGTAAAGTCATGGCAAAAAAGTCCATCAGAGGCATCATCATAACTGGTCTCTCAACATCCCCAAGGCAAGAAAAGTCCCAGGAAGGCATGATATGGAAAATGGTTCATTTTTGTATGCATTTCTGTGACACCAGTCAGAGGCAGGACATCAAAGTTAAGTGGACTTTTGGTCTGATGTAGATTCCTGTGCTTTTATACCCTGGGAAATACTCTGAGATATCACCCACAAGACAAACAGTGTACTAAGCCTCTAGACTGCATTTTTACACCATTAATTTCTTTACTGAAATGTTGTATAGGAACACACTTTTTTTCTAACTCATGCCAAAGTTTTCTTTGCGTGCCCGTATCCCCTCCTAGTCAACAGGATTGTGTTCACACTATGGATGCTCCATAGGCCGTGAATCTGACAGCATTTCAAGTGTGATGCTCCTTGGTTTGCTCAGCTGCTGGCACTGTAAAAATATGTTGTCCACTGGACAGCGTAGCTTGTCCTGATACAAAATCAACGCCTTTTAGAAATTTTATCTGTCAGCACCTTGACAACTCGTTCATCAAGTCACCTCATGCTAGGAATGTCAATATATAACCTGGTGTTTAGGGGATTGACTGGGAAGGTAGGAATGGTGACACCCTGTGTCCTCATAGAAAAAAGAGCAACACCCCATATTCTGAGTGAATACTCTTAACCCAGGGCTTCCAGATAGAAATGTCATGTCCTTTTCCAAAGGAGACTTGCGAGACAGTGTTCCAGACTGCAGAAGGGTTATGGATGGCTGACCCTGATTAGCCAGAGAATCCAGGCCATGAACCCCGCAGAACACCATGAGGATGAAAGCTGCCCTCCTCTTCACACTCCCAGCCAGCTGCTGGTGAGAGTCCTTGGTCAGAGGGATGGTTCCCATTCAGGGTCCACACCATTCCCCATCCATTATGTACTCTGACTGCCTAACACAGATGTGTTTCACAGGCAGCCGAGACGAGCTTGTTGATGTTGAAGATGCACGGCCACCTTCCTGCTCCTCCTTCTCCTGCTTTTCCCCATGCTCATCCCCAGCACCAGCACCACAGTCCTTTCCTCCCATAAGCTTTCAATGCTGCTCACCCAACTGCACAGCCAGGCAGTTCAGCTCACTAATCTAATAAGAATAAGCTTCTTTTGCACCAGGTTATTTTTCAACCTCTTGAAAGCTTGAGTTGGCATTGCCATGCCATGGGAGGTATGCAAAGCCTGGCTCAAGGTAAGTGAGAGATGACAGAGCTCCTAATCCTTTCAGTTGCAATGAACAGTTAATTCAACCCTCCCTGCTTGTGAAACAACCCCTTAAGCTATTCTGGAGATGTCTAGCTGAGATCACAAGGATGGTCTGTGACAGAGCAGGGAGGTGACTCTTCCCTGCTCAAGCTCTAAGCTAAAAATTAAACCACCGGTCTTCCTTTCTTTTTCATCAGCTTCGTGCCTCTTCATGAGAGAGATTTGCCATTTTTGCAACTCTACTCATGCTGGACAAACTGTGCTGAGTTAAACAAACCTATTTTAATCCCATAATGAGAAACAAATGAGACTTCCCAGTACAGACACTGAAATGAGTGCATTAGTGTTGCTCTGGAGACCACTCTGTCGACTGGAGATCAGATGCATGATGAGGGATAGTTTCCCATTCAGTAGCTTGTTGGCCTTCCACAGTAAACCAAGCTAGAAATTGGTTAGTGGTGCATAATAATTCTGGTACTGGGGCAGATTGGGGACAATGCCCACAGCAATACCGGAAAACAGAATGCCCCTTTTCCTGAGTTGTTGTCCTCATTTACCCAAATCTTTAACATGGGTGAACTGGTGGGAACATGCACCAGGGAGTTTTCAGTAACCTAATTAAGTCTGAAGTGCTGTATTTAGCCAGGTTTGGCAACTTCAGTGCAGAAAAAGCCATAAAATCTTGGAAAAGCTGAAAAAATGAGTTCTGAGCCTCCTTATATTGCATGTTAGGAACAGCACCACTAAATGCACATCAGTTATTTGGGAATGTGAAAGCCTCATGGCTCAGGAGTGAACCTAGATAGCTGCACTTTGATAAAAAGAAGCGCAGATGAGAATAAAGGTAGTTTAGGGCCAGGTATTTTGCTTACAAGGAAAAGAATTTAATCTTCCCTTTTAGGACTGGGGATCCCTCATTTAAGTTGCTTGACCTCTGCACTGGGGCAAAATATCTCCAGGGATCACCTGGAGTCCAGTGATTTCAGTGGGAGTTGAATGTCTTTGTGTTTCCAGACCTTGGTTGCCTTAGCTCCCCAAACATAAAATTAGACATAATGATACTTCCTACCTCATTGGGCTGTTTGAAGAAAAATCCTGAACAGACTGAGGTACTTACATGTTTAGTAAAGACATACAAGCCTCTAAGATAGCCAGCGAGTATAAAGTGTCAATGTACATATGCTTGATTTCTACAGCCTTGCAGGCATTTGCACCTGCACAAAATGAGTGCCAAATAAAAATAAAATTCATAGTAATATAATTTGTGTACGCTTTTTACAAAGACAAATGACTACACAAGCTGTGAGGCATGGCTAGTTGAAAATACAGGCACATCTCAATATCCAGGAGCCCCATGTTTTCAAACGCTGATTATAAACAGATCTGAAGACTCAGCCCAAAAAAAAAGATTAGATTTTCCTCTTAGGTAAATGTTTTTCTTAAGGGGGATGTGAAGAAAAATTTAATTTTATTTTGCTAATTACTTTTGAGGACACTCAGGCTTCTACGTCCCTTTTTACAATATATCTTCATGGTAGATACTCTTCGTTAATTATCCCAATAGGAATAAATATTCTCAACATAACAGCATCATATTTTAGTGCAGCAGGGAAAGAGGATATTTCTTCTGTATTTATGAGTGACAAAAAGCAAAAACCCTGAGAAATGTGTTACATTATTGCGTCTTGTTTAACTAGTGCCCCCTCTTGTGGTGCTTTGGCAGCAATACCAAAGCCCCAAATTTTTCCTAAGATGATATAATATATATATATATATATATATACAGGGTATAATACAGGTTCGTTTCAGAGGTGTTTTAAATACAAGGTAGAGTAAGATAGTTGAAATGGTATTAGATGCATAATCAAGAGGAGATCTATCAGCTATCAGTACTAGGGAAAAGAACGGTGCTGAGGGGACATGGAGGAGATGTAGCAGATAATGATGTGCCTAGCTGCTGAAATTCTGGCTTCCTTGCTGAACTGGACTTCTCGCTCGTAAGCAGCTAGCTGACATTTTCGGTACAACCTTTCTCAATACACAGCTCATTTGAGCACCCTGTCTCTCTTGTCTTCATTTTCCCTCTTATCTCTCCCGACCATCTTTCTTTTTTCTTAGTTTCTGTTTCATCTGTAGCACTGGTTCTGCAGTTTCCCTGCTCTCCAACTTTTCTTTTTCCGTGTTATTATCTCCACTAGCCACACAGACAGCTCAGGTCCAAAACAATGACCTTTTTTTTTCTTTTTTCCTCCCCTTGTTTACCACCCCCAGCTTGGCTTTTCATAATCACTTTGTAAAGACCCTCTGCTGATGCAGCATTGATTTTCCTTTCAGTTTAATTGTATCTGTGCTTGCAGGAGCAGGAAGAAAAATAACCCCAAAATGACCATTTTGAGCAGTGACTCGCAGGATTCTTCCTGGAGAAGTTTTAAGCCAGTAGATGTATCTTGTTCTACAGGGATCTCTGTCAACTTCTCTTTTTATGCATTTAATGTTCTTCCCTAGTGATAGCCTAAGGGTGCTTTCACTAAACAATTAATGTAAGGCATCTCCTGGGAACCTAATGGGTATTTAGCAATAAGTTCACTTCCAGTG
Organism: Falco naumanni; assembly: GCF_017639655.2. Taxonomy (NCBI): domain Eukaryota; kingdom Metazoa; phylum Chordata; class Aves; order Falconiformes; family Falconidae; genus Falco; species Falco naumanni. The sequence continues at coordinate 81,700,008 of NC_054059.1, forward strand.
AATTGTATAATGTGATATTTTGACAATGGATATAGCGAGGTTCTTGAAAGGTGAAGTTTTCTCCAAAGAAGCAATAAAATACCTAACAGAACTTCTGATAGCATCTTGTGGGGTGGGATAGGCTAGAGAGTGGGTCAGAAGGAGAAGGTAATTTAGCAGAGTGTTATGTGCTGTTGTACAGTATGTTCTTTAATTTTAGTGTCATCCTGTAATAATGTTCACTTTCACTAATACAATGTACAAGTCGTAATCTATTAGCGAAAATAAAATTTGCTGTGACATTTGATACGAAAGCCGCTAGCAATGAAGGATGTAGTACTGCAAGTGATATTTGTATTATGTTAATAAAAAATGATATTAACATATGAAACTAATACTAGGCAAAGAAAAGTGTTTAATATTAAGGCTTGAAATGCAGAAAGTAACATGAAATCTCCAGTCTGGTCTGATAATGCTGTGTTCAGAATCACACTCACTGAGAAGACTGTAGGCAGTAAGTTTTATGAAAGGTAATTTTTAATTTTTATTAAAAATAATGCCAATGGTTATCACAACAATAATTTAGTATATTTACCCAGCCGTTTAAGTTTAGAAGGTGTCATTTTAAATAGAAAAGATTATAGGGCATGCATTCAGAAGTGGATATTTCTCTACTAGAATTATTCTCACTGCTTAATCTAAATAAAAGTAAAACTTCAAAGATGTGGTGGTGTAGGATTTTGTGGCTTTTATCTATAATGTGACAGGCTTTCAAACTGCAAAATATGTACAGCAGTTTAGAATTGTGTGTGTGTAACATTTTTACAGAGACAGTCTTCTATAGGGTACAGCATGATATGATTTCATAAAAAATAAGTTACATGTAGGAATGCATATAAAATCAGCTTTGCTGATACTAGTTATTGAAGAAAAACAGGGGGGACAGGGGGGTGGGGGTGAGGGGTGTTTTTTTATTATTATTATTATTCTTCCTAGGAGAACAGTATTATAGTAGAACTGAATAGATTTGCGACTATGGTACATTCCTATCAGATTAACACATACATAAAAACAGACAAATAAAATGAAAAGGAGATAGATTTGAAAAAGAAAATAGACAGTATTTTTTATATTGTTTCAAAAATTATTCCAAAAAGCAAAATTGAAGTTTTACTTTAACCTTTCATTGTTCTCATACACAAAATAATGAATATCCAAGAAACAGTGAAACTACAAGAAACAAAGCAAAGGCAAGAAAAAACTTATCTTAACCCAGTTAAGCCATTTAACCCAATTTTATAGATGATGCCTTTCCTTTTGCTAATTAATTTTAATATAGTAATTCTTGATCACCGTGAACTTTATCTACTGATTGACTGCAAATTTTCAGTTCCAATGAACTAATGATTTCATTTTCCTTCTAAAACAGAATTTTGTAAGGTAATTGTACTCAGAGTGTAGCCTACATAATATCTAATATCAATAGCACACAGCAAATGGCTCTAGAAGTGCTTTATTTTACAGGGTGGTGTCTGCTCTTCTCAGGCTTCATGGTAAACTTGAGCTCATTATCATATTTGTAAATCTATTTCTTTTTTCAAATATGGGAAACATTATGTTAAGATTTAACAAGGGCATTTCTAAGCAAGGAAAGCATACAGGTTCTATATTTTATTTTTTTAAGGGGTTATTGCCGTTAAAACCAGTGACAATTCTAATATTTAACATTCATTCCATTAAAAATGCAATAAAACACAGCTTACAGCATCTGTATAATTTTTGCTTTACTAAGTTTTCAGAATCAGATAGAAAAATATAGCCTTACAGCAACCCTCGTACCAAACTTTAAGATTCTAAAGCTGACCTGAAATATTGCTAAACTAATATACGGTCAAAATAACCGTAAACAAAACAAAAAAAATGCAGTAAGGGAAAATAACTGCCGAAACTTTTTTGTGAGCTAGTTGCACGGTTATTAAAGTAGCACCCTTATGGCAATTTTTTCCATTTAATAAATGTAGCCTAGGAATTTCCAAGTAATTAATTTTAATAGCTGAAACTGTAACTAAACAGTCATTACTTTCCATGAAAATTGTCAAATTCTTTGCTCATGAAAATTGCTGTACTTCTGTTAACATCCCAGAACTCCAGTGATTTACACATTCCGAAAAAATCAGCCCATTTGTCTTCAGAAACATCTCTATTTGCAGCACAGCATACAGCAGAGCTGTCCCTGGCAAAATAAATATTTCTGGGGATGTATTTGCAGGCTGATTTATCAGTTTAGCATTACAATGCATTGCTTTAATTTTCAGGGAGATGACTGCAGTATTAGTCCAGGTGCTAAATACAAGCATTAATAACAGTGTATGCCCAGAGCCTTAAACCTGTGTGCATATATGTGCATATATGCAGCTTCAGCTGTTCTACAGCACTTGTAGCCTTATGTTATAACGGATCCTTAGCTGCTTATTTTCATAGAGGCAGAGCATAATCACAGTTAATCAGGGTAAATATGGAGTGTCTTAACTGAGGCCAGTAGGATTGCCCAGGATTCATGCCTGAACATCTCAATTAGCATCTGGCCTTTGGGGTCTACTGCTCAGCAATACAGGGCTTGCTGTTTGGGAAGTATTTGGCTGCAGAGAGATAGCAGGGATGCTTTTGTGTTTAAAATCACCTTCTTGAACTTATTTTAATATCACCTTCTTGAACTTATTATAAAATCATCACTCATTCTTCTTTCTTCCTCCTTTCTTTTTTTATTCTCTGCTGAGTGCTAAAGCCAAAGCAGAGCCAAGGTGGACTTCAGGTCCATTGCAACTCACAGCTACCATCCTTTGGGTTCCCTCCACCAACATCCAGTGCTCTCTAATGTTCTTCAAGGCTGTTCCCTGGAGCATTCCCAACTTCATTTTTGTGTGAGTCTCACTGGGTTTTTATTCCGAGTTGCTCAGAAATCAGGCAGAAAAACGCCCAAACTTGCTCACTTATCTACAAATTTAACAACTGGAGACTCACTTTACTGAGAGGGCTCAAAAGTAAACTTCGTCTCTCTCTCTGAAGAACACTCAAAGTCACCAACAAGGATGAACGACTGAGCTGTGTGCAGGGGGTGGTGCAGAAAACACTCCCCTGAGATTCTATTGTAGGGAAACTCACTTCAGTGGCGCTGCAAAGACTGCAAGCAAGAAAGGGCTCAGCCTGAATGCTCCAAGGCCAGGAACACCTGGGTTCTGGTCATTGGATACCATCTGTACCTTGTCAGTCAGCCGCTTTTTTTTTTTGTTATACTCATCAAAGCATTGTAAGTGAGGATCAAAGGGAGCATTCCTTCTTTTTGAGGGAAAAGAGGTTTTGTTGAGGATTATACACTAGTAATTTTGTAAACTTTCCATGTGAATTTATTTTGGAGTGTATCGATAACTAAAAGATGTTGCCATTAAAATAAATAAACAAGTAATTTTTTTTAAATGGCTCTTCACTAAAAATACTTCGATTTTCCTCTAATTTTTCGAACAAGTTACACTCTCTATGGAAAGTACTAACTTATCATCTTTCTTATGATAATAATGCTCTTAAAATATTCCTTTGCTACACAATGGAGTTAGAGATATTGAGCAACAATGCTTTTATTCTTCTTGCAGGAAGCTGAACAGTGTATGTGAAATATTACATTTAATTGTCAAGCTAATAAAAAAATGCTAGCAGTTATTCAAAGCGGACCCATGTTCTGCTCTGTCCATATTTATCAATAATTAAGTACTTAAAAGAAAAAAAACATTACTGGAATTAAAATAAAGAGATACATTGCTGCTGTTTATAAAGAGCAGGAATAATCACACAAAAAGGTTTAGTATTATCTTCTCTTTGTCCACTACACTGGAAAAGTAAAAAGACTTTGCAGATGAAATTTCTGTTTATGAGGCATTTCATCCGCCTGTGATTTCTTTTCAAAAACCAAATTAACTACTTTCTCCATTAAACACACTGCGGATTCCTCAGTGTTACTGACTGCAAGTTGCCCTTTTTGAGACAACAGCATCACTTACAAAAACATAATGGGAAGGTATTTTCTTGTCTTATGAAAAATACGGGATTTTTTTAAGCTAGCCACTTCCTATTAGGACTGGTACTTCTGATGGATGCCTTCTTGTCATAATGTGGCATGAAAGATTGGTCTAATGTGATAGTTCTCAGTAAATATGTGATTCCTGACTGTAAAACCAGTTTAAACCAGTTTGAATGTGTATATTAATAAATTATAAAGGTATTCATGCATTTATTAATATACTAATAAGGAAAGGTATGGATAAACACAAGTTCAGAATTCATTACCAAAATTACCAAATAATAGGGGCCAGAGAGAATACAAAATGCAGTGAGAAAATGGAACATGTTTTTTTTCTAACGAAGACAGGAAAATATTTTCTTATACAGTGTGTTTTTCCAAAAACAGTCTTCTCAAGCTTTTAGCAATAAAAGCCTGCATGCTTTAATGGGAAATGTAAATCTGAATGCATTCTTAACTAAGCTGCTTTATAATTAAATCTGCTTCCTTTTCCTTTTGAAGTAGCTGAAGACTTTCTGAGTTTCCAGAGGGAGATACCCTACCTTAGGTTAACCAAAGCATCAGATCACTTAGTTGAAACACAGGAAATAAAATTCAAACACCTGGGCTGAATTAGGCAGCGCAGAGCCAACCTGGGTCTCCCCTGCCCCAGATGAATGCTGTAGCCCAGGGCTGTTGGCCGCTTTCCAGCACACCTATAGCCAGACAGAAATTCTCCCTTGGACCTGAGAAATGTTTCCCAAAGCATGATGTCTTGACAAAGTTATTTTCCTAGAACGTAGATTTGTTATTGACAAATCATCATTTTGCAAACAACTGTTCAAACTAGCTCTGCTGTCCATCAGGCCTGCAGCTATGCATCCATATAATTTTTTCCGAGCTATGACTAAAAATGATGGTGAGCAGGGCCCCAGTGGTGGTGTCTGTGCACTGTGAGCAATCTCATTGCCTTTAATGGTGCATGTAAATTTTCACATGACCAAAGGCTTAATGAGTCATGACTTACACTTTCCAAGTAGAAGTCCATCCTCTGATAGGTCCAGTTATCCCAGCTCTTAGGCTAACAGCAAACACTCTAGGGGTGGTGGCCATAAAGGCTAACACCAGCCTACAGCGCTTGGTTCCGTTGGGTCAGAGGAAAGAAATAAGTTCTGGAAGGGGCTGTCCTTAATCGCTGCCTGAAGGAGCCTGTCTCCCCCTCCTTCTTTTTCCTGACTATAGGGCAAGTCAGAGATATTCATCTCTTCAGGCCAAAATTAGCCTTTGTGAATTCTCCCCTGAAGATCTATTTAGATGCATGCACATACACAAACAAATGCTTTTGCTACATAAAGCCCTGAGGACATCAAGCCACTTTGCTTTGCTCCACCTTTAATACCACATTGTCTTCCCAAAAACTTTACTAGTGACAATATGAAGGCAACTCTTACCAGGTCACGGTCAACTACTACTTCATCAAGGCTATCTTGGCTGTTGCTCAGGTTGTCTTGCAAAAAGCACATGCAATTTCAAACGAAGTGTTGAAAAAGAAGTGAGGTTAGAGAGAATCTAGGGACAAATGTGATCCACCTAACCAAATGAACATGAAACTGTGATCACTCTGCATGCCTGAACGTATAGCAGCTCCACTGAAAGCACTTAGCATACACAAGGGTGAGCCAGTATGTAACTAGAACAAAGGACATAAACTTCACACTGGAACTCACAATGCCTACTTTGCTGCACATTTCCAGTAAAATGCCATTTTTATTTGAGTAGCTGTGTGGGGCTGGGATTCTTCCTGGTTAGTCCTTACACATCCATCCCTTCCACATCAGGAAATAAAATATCTGCTCTGAAGTAACACTAAAAAATATTTCCAACTAAACTCCCCTAGACCTCAAGAAGAATGATCTAACCCTTCTCTTCTTCCTTCTTTCCGAAGTCATTTGACAAATCACAGACATGCACTGCTTCAGTAAATTAAGTGTTGATCTCCAAATCCCCTTTACAAAAAGAGTTCGGGAACTTCTCAGGTTCATCCTGAACTACTCTACATTACAGAAATCAACCACAGGAACCACATGCAATAATGAAAAAGCAGTTTCAGGTGGTATCTTCTCCTTGATTTCTCTTCTTTGGCTGTTTGCATGACAAGTTCTCAGGAGTTGCCTTTTGCTCTGTTACACTTAAACTTGATTTTTATATATTTTTTCTTAATCAATCACTGGGAAAAAATTATCTTGTATCTTCAGTTTACCTCATGTTTTATTGCCAAGATGATAGTGTATCTTAGAGCAAAACTTCATTTTATTGTATTATTGTATTAACTAATAATATAGCAAGAACTGACTTGATGACTCAGTGTTGACAAACGTCTTTTGCAAGAGATACTAATCAATGTGGGGATCTGTTTCTAGTTGATTAAACTGTGAAAATATACCTCACATCCTAGGTTCTTATCCCTCTGATGGCTGCAGTGTGAGAAAAGACCCAATATAAGACACATTTTCTGAAGGTTTAAAATAAATATAAGACTAATACCTTTGACAAAGACCAAATGCTCACTATATCTCTAAAAAAACATGCAAATAAAATATTCCATTAGATGTTCAGCCTTGTCAAGTGAAGAACCCCCCTAATTCTGCTCCAAAAGAAATATCTAGAGATAGGCAGGTAGCTAGATAACACGCTTAGAGGTAAAGGTGGGTTATTTTTCCAGCTGTCAACCCCACATACTCTATGTTAGGAGACAAAATTTAACCCATGTTCCTTCTATTCTCATGCATCATCAGAAGTGACATGGTTTCTGAAATTGCAATTGCTGGCTGAAGTCAGTGGGTAGCTTGCCACTAACTTTTGTTAGAAATTTTATCAACTCCAGTTAACAATGCAGTTGATGACACATGTGCCAGCCCACAGACTCAAAGCTGGGTCTGCAGAACTAACTGGAATCAAAGGCATTCAACAGTTACGGAGTTTTGGTCAGAAAAATAATGGCATGAAAAAATTCCCATTATAACCTAATCATTTCCTAACCAGGACCATGATTCATGAAAAGGAGACCAGTTCTCCCACCTTGCTGGTCCTCCCTCCCCGAGATGCACATTCACATAGCACTAATACAATGGCCAGTTACATGTGGTATCTTAACAGGTGAAAAAACTCTTTTTGAAACTAGGAAGGTGTATTTTTTTTTTCCCCTTCGCCTCACAATAGCAAGTGCAAACTCCTGTCCACCTTCCTTACTGGCTTTGCTTTACTGTCTGAGAACCCTGCAAAGCATAGCAGGTTGCCAGGCTGCCAACAGCTGTCACCAGTGGTGGCTGTGGAAGTGGCTTGCCTGAAACCCATATCCCATAGCACCCTTCCCTGAATCTGCAGGGGTGATGCTGCCGTTGTTGCCCCTCCTAGTCATCACTCTTGTTGCATCTATGACAACATGACATTTGAGGGGACTAAAGACATGAATCAGCTTGTGGGTAAACCAGTTTATTGCTTCCTATATAGACAGGGAACTGACTGTAGCAGTAATGCTAAACACATAACCTTGTGCACAAAGTAGGAAATATTTCTTTAAAATTGTGTTGTGGAAATTAAAATGTTAATAAAAAAGAGAAAAAAGGTATGATAATTTTGCAGCCCCTGTGGTAATCCCATGCATGTAAACTGTCACAGAATGCATAGAAGCATAATTTTCTTAGTCCACAGGTAGCCCACTCTAAATATAAAAAAAAATACATTCATGAGAATAAGAGCTGCCTGCGTAAACATGTATTGAGTCACTCAGCAGTTTGTGCAATACTTATAAAATGTCATTAGATACTCATTTGTCATATTTTGGGTTGAGGGATACGGTCAATGGATTTTGGGAAAAATCCCAAGTTGTTTTATGTAAATTGGGAGGCTGTAAAGGTTGGTGTGTTTCTTATCTACTTCCCAAAGCTGCTGTGTCATAGAACAGCCTCCTGCAATGCACATACGTGTTCTGAGTACAAAATTATATAGCACAAGTAAAACTGAAACATGAAGGGCAGATCAAAGCATAACGAAATTAACTTCAGATTAAATTAAAAAACTCCCAGGAATGAATGACTGACTCATCAACGTGCCAAATCCAGTAAGGATGCTGAACTGCAAGGGGCTGTTCACTCCATAGTAAGTGTGATTTCTGGAGGCCATCAATTTCTCAGTGCCTACAAAAGCAACATAGAATTTAGATTCCCAGAGTTGAGGTGACTCTGATGATTGAAGCTTTACACTTTATGAAAGCTTTATGAAAGTTGGTCGTGCTATATAAAATGCTAAATAAAAAAATAAATAAGCAAATGCAAACTTGCAGGACCTCTTCTTTGGGTTCTTTCACTGCTGCCTTGTCTCTGTGGTTATTTATCAGTTTAAAGCTGATGTATTCCACTACAGAATTTTGCCTGTGGAGGAAGATTGCCTTTTGACTGTTTAAGACCAAAGAGATTTATATGAACTTATAGTTCATACTGTGTACGAACACTTCGTTGTCCCTTTGCCCTCTCCCAATAACTTTGAACCCAATTTCAGTGAGAAGCTTGATATCAGTCTACAGGTCTCACAGATGTTAAACCAAATAAATTTCATAACTGTGAGTGACTCTACTCCACAAGAAGACCCTCATAAATAATAAAGAGATCATTTATAAATAATTTTTTAAAAAAGATTACTTTTTCATTAAACACCAGAGAATCTAACCAAGTTTTCATTCCTTAGTTTGGCACTTGGTTAAACCCTTCTTTATTTTATATGTCTAGGGAACTCTGAGGAATAGATAATACCACATTATTACTAATGGTAGTATTAGTTCTTTTCTTTTTTCTTTTTTTTTTTTTTATGGTAATAAGGTGTCCACTATTTACTTCATCATTAGCTGAAGGAACTGAGGGATCTTGAAGGTCTAATTGTTACATATTTGCTGAAAGTAGCTATTCAAACCTTTGGATTCTTTTTTAAAGGGATTGGTTTGCCATGTCCACCACAAGATGTAGGCTTGATACCCTGAAGATTACACAAACCAAGTAATAAATAATAATATACAGTTTTGATACACATTTTAGCTTTTCGTCTTGAAAAATCCTGTCTTACACTTGTCTGCTTCTGCTTTGTCATATATATAGAATTTCTGATAAGAGACAGTTAACAACAGGAGAATAACAACTGTAATTTTTTTAAGTTTTAATAACTATTTGCATTGGACCAGTCTTACATAGTGTAACAACTGCTTTAAAACCCTTACTGTGAAAGCAAACCTGACTGCATAGAGCACAATGTTTAAAAGAGAAAAAGGGAGGAAAGGAGAAAAGAAGGGCAAGAGGGCAAGAACAAGCTGACAGGAAAGAGGGAATGAGAAAAGGAAGGAGGAAAGAAAGGAGGGAGGAAGGAAAGAAGGGAGAGACAAAGTCTGTATTTTTCCATATAACAAGGTATTAATAACAAGAAATTAGGGCTGTTATGCATTTTCCATGTCATTCAGAATCACGCTTTGGACTGTACTTTTTCCTGATAGGTTCTCTTTTTCAATTGGGAAACTTTCTTTGTGGAAATAGGAAATCTAGCCAATTCTCTGCAGTTTCCAGTGTCAGACATTCAGTCAGAACATGTTTTCTGACACTGTTCCAAAGCCACAGCATGCAAATAAACTGCATATAACGTGGTGCAATGAATCCAGCAAAATCCAGCAAGGCTTGAATTTAACAGAGTGGGTCTGGGGCCAGTTTGCAGGACTTGTGCCAAGGCTGAGATGCACCTTGATATCTATGCAATGGTCTTGGGTCTACATTCCTACCTGGTCTACGTTGCTACCTGGTGTATTAAGTGTGAATGCCAACAAGTTCCAGCCACAGCCTGCAGCAAGCTCCCTTGATTTCAATGAGACAATGCCCATATATGTTTTTAATGTGTTATAGAAGTGTTTTTTTATATAGGCAAAACAGACAAGGAGTCGAATGACAGATAATTTAGAGTGGTAAACTGGACCCAGTAAAAGACTCCATAATTTCTCCACCTTCTTTGCCTCTGTGGAAGAGAAAAATGATTTGTTGTCGGCACAGACTGTGAGGTGCATACAGCTGATCTCTGCCTTTGACCAGCACGCTAGAGCAAAGATAGCCTTTTAATTCCTTATATAGCTGTTTCTGCAAAAGGAGGTATTAGGATTTATGGGTTAATGAGTCTATAATGAGTAAATGAGATTTTTTTGCTCCTGGAAATAATGATGATCACTCCCATGGCTGTTCCAAGTAACAGCGGGGAGTGGCTTTCCCAGTTCTTTGAGACTTCTGATCCCAGATGCAGGGGGGGTGCCAACCAGCTCCACTTTAATTACTCTACTGGCTAACGTTGGACTGGCTTTTCAGGCATTGCTTTATTTTGTAATAAAGCACATGTTTTCTTGTGTTGAAAGTGTCAATCAGGCAGAACCTTATTTTGTTCAGAATAACTCTTCTGGTATGGCCATGCAAACCAGGCTACCCGGTTTCACAAGCACGTTCAGACAAGGAAGGTAGGATGCACTGCATATGTTAAGGCTGGAAAGGGCCATGGAGTTTAAATATAGAACAAGAAAGAAAGACTATAGGAAAATGAGTAGGATACAATCAGGAAGATGGGGCATGTAGTTAGTTCTGGTACTTCAATCTAAAAAGACCATGATTAATAGATTAAAGGCCAGAAGGGACCACTGTGAAAATGTAGCTTTACCTCCAGTGAACTTCAGGGAACTCTATTTTGTGTTGGAGTTGAGTCAAAACTGTTGCAATTGGTACACGTTTGCCTAACATCAGGGTAAATCAAGCTTGATATGAAGATTCCCAAGGTATCTTCTCCAAGTTGGTGTAATTGCCTTTTACTGTATGATGAAAGTTGTTATTTCTCCACCTAATGGTGTTTTGAGAACACTGAAAGCAATTAGGATGCAGGAAAGTGTGTGCAAATAATCAGTTTGTGTTGACTCATGTTGTTACTTGGTTTTATATTATTGCTTTCTATATCCAGTATCTGTTTCCTTGTTGAAAAGCAAAATTAAGATTAAGACAGGGCCTTGGAAATCTGTTTTCAAATGTTTACCTAAGATGTATAATATAAATTATGATATAATTTGCACACAAGATAATGTCATTGAATTTTCATTTCAGAGAGCAATATCTCTGTAAGGATTTATGCAAGTCCATCTATAAAGGATATGAATGCCATCCACCTTACATTAATAATAGCAAAGAGAGTTTCATGGTATGATTATTTTTGTTATATTATTATTATCATTATTATTATTATTCTATAAAGCACTTCTATCATCTGTGTGATACAAGAAAATAATTCAAAGTCAGCACAATTGAGAGATAATTATAACTTCTTGCCCTTTATTTTGCATAGGGTTTTAGCACATTGGAGTTCAGCAGAGCAGTGATCCTGTAGAAAGAATTATTCATGTGGTTAAAACTAAGCAGAAGTGCTCTGCTGTGTGGCTATGATTTCTGTTTTACAGACTGGAAACTGCACTCCAAGCTTACTTACATTTTATTTCAACCACAAAAATCCTCCTGAGTTCAGGGGGACTGGAGCCTGGTTCACTGAAGATGCTATACAATTTGCTTATGGCTACAAAGAGAATGCTCAATATCAGCCTGGGCTATGCTAATGTTAGTGGCAAGGATGACTCAAGCTCCTATGAGACATCCATTCCAACAGTGTCCACACCTTCCAGCCATGAGGTCGAACTATGACGCACCCTCTACCTCAATAAAATCCTGGCAAGGAACTTCTAACATGGACAGCTGGCCATTTGAGAGCAGATTTTCTCAGAGGGGGGGCTGCACCCTGAACCCCTTGCTCAATGCAGAAATCCTTTTGCCTGGCTGAGGTAAATGGGGGAAAACAAGGTCTGATAACAAGGTTAAAAAAAGGTATTTCTGAGGACTTTCAAATTAAGGAAATCAGGCAGATAAGTCACAGCTGTCAGCAAAATGGCAGGGCAACAGTGGAGTAAATATGGATTCAGCTATACATTTAAAATAATGGGAAGTAAAAGTCCAGCCGATCTGGAAATGACATGCACTGACCTCTGCTCTTTTGCAGTCATGCTCAAACGTGCCAAATGAGTTGCATGCCTCGGACATAGATCCAGTCCTGCTAATACTGAAACACTGAAACCAATTTATGTATTTATAGTTTGACAGGTGGGTAAGATTTTTCAGAACTGGACCTGTAGTTTGCATTCAGAAAATATGCTGAATATAATGCAATGCCTCAAACACAAATTAATCCTAATGTTGGGACTGCAGATTCTTAAGTCACTGAGGAATGTCTGTCTCACCAATGACATTCCTCACTTAGGTGAATCCAGATCTATCTGTTACTCTGTGAATCTAGAATTTATTTCTCCATATTTTAAAAGCCTAAGTCTATACAACTGATTTGATCTAATCATATTCTAAAAACTGGAAAGAGATATGTTTCTCCAGAGGATGTTTCATCACACCAGTTTTAGAATCAGCTCCTGAATACATCTCATACTCCCTTGACTGTAAAGACAACTTAAATGGCAAACCAGAATGGACACCTAATTTATAGATGATTGAAGTTAGATTATACAAATCCCACCCACTGAGTTTCTAGATAAGAATATAAAAGTACCAACTAGCTTGGATTTTTATAAAGTTATGCTATTGTTCTTATTATTATCAAAAAAAGACTTACTGTAATTAACAATTCATTATTTGTCAAGAAAGTCAAATTAGATAGTTCCTCTAGATAGCCTCCAGCGGTCCACACACTTCACAAACACCCAGCAAGAGAGTGTCCGTGGTTCCAGGAGCCTGCAAGCTGAACGAGGAAAAAGATGTAAAAAGCAGGAGATGAAGCCATGCCAGCACAAGGTCTTACCAAAGAAATGAAAGAGGGTGGGTTTAGATTAGATATGAGGAAGAAATTCTTCCCTGTGAGGGCGGCGAGGCGCTGGCCCAGGTTGCCCAGAGCAGCTGTGGGTGCCCCATCCCTGGCAGGGCTCAAGGCCAGGCTGGACGGGGCTGGGGGCAGCCTGGGCTGGGGGGGAGGGGTCCCTGCCCATGGCAGGGGGTGTGGAACTAGGTGGTCTTTAAGGTCCCTTCCAACCCAAACCATTCTGTGAATCTATGAATTGAAATGTGGTGTTCTGGCATGTTTTCAGAGCCATGAACAAACTAAAGATCAAAAGCTGACTGGCTTAGAGCTGGAACCAAGGACCATAGAGTTGGAACCAAAAGAGCCAGCAGGGTTTCAGCCCTCACCATGTAAGGACAGCAGAGATTATTACAAGGTCTAAGCCAAAGGTGGGAAAGAAGAGGAGGAGCTTCCTGAAAGTACCTTTACAGTATCCACGGAAAAGCCAGTTACTAAACCAGACCAAAGCACTGACACTATCCTCTTCACTGTCTTCTTCACTACACCCATAGAACAGTTCTATACTATGAACTGTCTTCTTTAGCTGGAATGTGAACATAAGAGTATAGGCAAAGCTTAGAGAAACACTGAAATGTTTTTTTCATCCCACCACCAATTTCAGCCAAATACAATTTGGATCATTTCACCGGTCGTCTTATTCCTGATGCTTTGTTGTCCTGCCTTCTCTGCAGTTAGTGTTGTCAGGACCAGGGATTCTGGAGCCCTGACCTACTTTATGTCAATGGCCCCCCAAGTTTATCTCCAGAAAAAGGGCACAGCAGAATGAATTCCTCTGTTGTGTTGCAAGGAAGTGGAAACATTTAGACATGGCAAGAAAGTAACTTCCTTTTCCAGCCACTAAATATAAAAAATTGTTGATGCTCTGCTCTCTGAAGGGGTGTTACTAGCATTACTTTTACTAGTAAAAGAAAAAAAAAAAAAAAAAAGATTATTTACACATTTCAGCAATATGAACCTCCCCATCTGGTAGCCCAGTGTGAAATGGCCCAGAGCACCAAAAGATCACCAGCATTATCCCTTGCCTGCTGTAGGAGTGATTTTGGTTTTCCTTACCAACTGGTAGTAGACAGCACTTCAGAGGCCACAAATATGTGGACAGAGGTCTAAAATTTGTGTCAATCTGACCCCTGTTTTGTCTGTCACTAAACACAGTGTGAGCTCTTCAGCAGGAGTGGTGAGAGCAAGCTTTATGTCAGTGTCTGTGAGCCTAAGTTAACAGAAAAACAAAACTTTTCTGCAGACTCCTCTTTATCTTGTCTTACTACTACCAAAACAAGAAAAAAAAATCCAAACCAAAACCACCAACCGGTAGAAACTGTATCAGTCAAACAATATTTCAATATGTGAGGAGTACTGTTTCCTTCCTGGGAACAGAGAACACTGCTAGACTCTTCCAGCATGGACCATGGGGAAGTTCTCCATGACATTATGGATCTAGCTCTACTAGTATTTCTTCAGTTCACCTAGTAGAAATGAGTGTAGAAACGATTTAATTTGGACACAGAAATTTTATTTTTTTTCTATTGAAACATTGCTTTATTTGTTATTTTGGAAAGATGGTGCTGAAATATATTCTCCTTCAGAACAAGATTGTTTAGAGAAGGTGATAAGGATGCTTTGATATTGAATGACATGGTCATTTTGCTAAGATATTTGTAAATCTAAATTGTTTAAACAGTGAAGATTTTAATATGATTTTTGAGTCATATGCCCTCATTAGTGTTGCTAATTAAGGAGTGATACTCATGTGAGATGTGTGAACAACTAAATAAACCCAAATATAGTGTATTTTATAAAAGGAATGTTTGGCAAACAAAAATAACAAATAAGGCCAGACCCTATTTAATCTCAGTCTTGTCTGATTGTCAACACATTGTCTGCTGTAAACAGTATTTGTGGAGAATTTTGAACTGTTTGCAGATCATCTACCCTGGTTTGGAAGATGCTGCTGGTTATGTGAAAGTATTTGCTGTGTAGCTTGAATTAACTGATTTATTTTCATTGCCCATTGTCAATCTTCCAATAATTGCTCTTAGCTATTCGCTGTTGCAGTATGTAATTAATAATGGAAATCTGCTGCCACTTATTCTGATATTATGTGAAAGCTTTCTAACAATTTGAACAAGACTAAAACTAGGCTACAAAAATTGGTAGGATTCTAAAGAAATTATGTTTCTCAATAAAGAAAAATGTTCTATTGGCTTAAGTGACAAAAAAAATCTTGTTGCTCTCTGTAACAGGTATGATTTTTTACTTAATTCGGTGTAGTTTCTGAAAATTTAAAAAATCATTCTCAATATTTACTGAAAGGAAGTGTTATCATGAAATCAAGCTTTCAAGGGAGATGACAGTACTTTCATATACAGACCACAGATACACGAAAATGAAAACAGTGCAAATCACGAAGGAACAAAAGATGGAACCGACCTTTCCAAATCAGTCTATACATGAAATATTAGTGTGAAGGTGGAGGTTCAACGCACTTTTTGTTTTAGGCTTTGCTCATGGTTGTGACTGACAGGTCTGATGTTTGTAACATGCAGCAAGAGACTTGGAAATTAGCAGGCATGTAGAAGACATAAGAGAATTCAGCCGGGTCAGAAAGAGGGCAGGAAGGAGGAGGCAAGTCACAGAAGTCTTGTAGAACAGGTAGGAAACCAATTCCTGGCAGGATAAATACACAGAGAAAGAGACAAGAAAGGAATGCCTCAGAAGCAATTATCACCAGATGAACAAAAATAGTTTCATTTATTCACATTTGGTTTTTTACCTTTACAAGGCCTTCTCAAGTTTTTTTCTTCCTTTTTTTATTTCCACCCACATGCTTTCTTTCCTCTTTATCACGATTTAGCTGTACGGCAGCTTTTCTCTTCATAAGCCAACATCCTACAAGAAAATAAAGAAGTGGTGTTTCCTTTGTGGTCATCAGCCTCCAAAAACATCTAGCTGTCTCCCTTTCTGTCTCTTCCATGTCTTCCAATCATGTTACTTTTCTATTTCTCTTATATATTATACCTTAGACACTGTCCATGATCAACAGATCATGTCTAACCTCATTGCCATGCTCTGCAAGGGGGTTAATTAAACCTTGTTCTCAGCCCTTGACGCAGACACAGTGACTCAGCTTTTACTTGCAGTTTTTACTTCTTCTACTTCAGAATATCCTCACAAAAAATTCCATATGCCAGACTTAGTTCTTTGTCATTCTTCAACTTTTCATCTTTTACTGAGCTTTAAAGTCCATTTGTGAAACAAGTGCTTGGGTTAACAACTGTGAATAAATGCCAGAATTTTGAGAAGAAAATCAAACAAAATGGACAGACATCTCAATAACTGCAATTTTGGCAAATGAAATTTGAGAACAAAACCAAAATGCTAGTTACTAATAGGTAAAATGTGCCACGTCACAACCCAAAGAGCATAGACAACTTTCTGTTGCACTGGAATTAGAGCAGAACAAGGCACTCTTTACAATGTTTATCTTAAACACAGTTCAGGAGTCTAACACAAAACACCTGAGTACCTTTTTCCAACAGTAGATAAAGAAATGTCCAAAGGACTGTAGTTCCAGACACCTGGTTCAGATCCCTAGCATCAGCTATGGTGTTTGAAAGAACAAACAAAAGGTAGCACAGCTTACTGGAGCACCCAGGTTTATACCGTCACCAATATTTTGCATGGTTCAGGTTGGAGAAAGCCAGCAGACTGCCTTTCTACACCAGCTATCTTTATTGAGAAACAGGTCACTTTGTTCTGTTTCAAATGAAAGTGGCAGAAGGCAGGAACAAAGCGCACGCAAGGAAGTTCATTACACTGCCTGCAGTTAAGCTGAGGGCCTGCTTACCAAGGGATGCTGTGCGTGGTTAAGTCTTTAACATTGGTTTGCAGGAAGATGGGACACGTTCCTTGATTACTGAACACATCAAAAACATGTCTGGCTCAGAGAGTTCTGAAGCTACAGATGGTTAGAGGCTGGGAAAGAAGCTGGAAGAAATATGATATGTTAGCCCTGTTTTTATAGCTCTTCCCTGGGCATCTGCTTTTCGACAGCTATCAGAGACAGCATGCTGAGATAGATGGTGAGGTTCAGTAAAATCTCTCTTATGTTCTTATCATCTTAGTGGAACTCAGAATAATCTGACTGTGAATTAGCTGATCATTGCTTGTACCTCTGAACTGCTGAAGGATGGAATAGCACTCAGGGGGTACTTCTCTAATGTAGACATCTACATCTGCCCTTGAAGGAAGCAGACCCGTTCAGGCTTGATTCATTTGACCTACTTGAATGTTCTACTTTTGCTGAGATCAGTTACAGCCTTGAAATACCTATTCCTCTCCATTGACCACAAAATAAGCCCGGGGTGAATAGCTCAACGGTAGACTTTTACATCTCCAACATCAGCATTACATTAGATTAATTCTATCTGGAGTCTCTTTCCAATGATTTTGAGGCATTTGATTCATATTTTGAGAGAAAGAAAAATAGCTGCAAAGCAAATTAACCACTGATTCCCTACATCCCTCCCCACATGTCCCCACCCCACCCCAAAAAGCCATGATTCATCACACAGATGAGACATTACAAAGTGAAGCAATGCTTGAGTTTAACTGTCACATAGACAGCAGGTCTAAATGTGCATCAGTTTTACAGTGTAATGACTTTTTCCACAATGTCCAACATTATTACAGGAACAGCAAGTAGAGATAGCATTAGATCAACACGTTCTACAATGGTCTAACTCCAAGAGTTACAATGGTCATAATTTCAGACAATATCAAATAAGTGTAATGTGATTGACATACTGCAATGTGTTCTCCCATATCACTCAGCTTTAGGGAATTGATGAGATATGACACATCAGGACTAGCACAAACCAGTATGTTCATATCAGAAAGAAAGAGCAGTTTTATAAGGCCTGATCAAACATCTTCATCTTCATATATCTCCATATCTGTCTCTAAAAAATGGCCCCAAAACAGGCGCCTTGAGAAGAACAGAACATAGAACAAGATTAGGTAGTACTCCCCTTGAGTACTATTCCCATCTTTCAGCAATTCACGGCCAATAGAATTCTTGACTCATGTTATCCACACCTTAGGAAACCCCTGTGGATTTCTCCTCTGTGAACTTTCCCAGCCTTTCATTGAAGCCCTATAAATTTTTAACATCCAATTAACATCAGGTACTTAACAGAGGTGCCTAGATTCACCTTCTCTAGTTGGAGAAAGGTGTTCTTCTAGATTGCAACTCAGTATGGCATATGACAACATCTCATAAAATAGGAACCAGTCCCCTGTGGATTATCTTTCTCTATTAGCTCTAGAAGCAGTCAGTATGATGCGCTTATATGAATACCTGGTGGGTTTTGGTTTCCAGTGTTATATGAGGTGAGACTCACTGTTGATGTCTTTCCATTAATGACTTACCCTGAGCTCCCAATTTAGGCATCAGAAGCTTCCATCTCAAAAATAGGGTCTCTAAAAGAAAATTGCTGTATGCACATGATTAACACCAAGGAGCAGTAATTTCTACTTGTCCATCTGGCAACTTTTCCCAATTATGCTTAAGACATCCGATTTTATCTTACTACACATACCGTACCTTAAAGCACTGTAATTCAATGAGGATAGCTGTCATTCAGATTTGCTACAGGTCATTTTAACAGCAATTATTAATCATTGTAGACAAGGTGTGAGTACCATGACACTTGATTTCTAAGACCACCAGCCTTTGTCATCCTGCTCTCCCCTCTCTTGTTATTTATATTCAGTTTCATTTGCAGAAAATCTTACCACACATTCACTGACTGGTGGTACCTAGACATCTTCACAACCTGATCCAAACTCAAATGAGAAACTGAATGGCTAAAAAAGAAAATACTTCACTAGATCAAACTTGTAAACCTTGAATATACAAGAAGTGGAGAATTCAAATACGTTTCCCCACCATAATGGATGACATTTTCAAAAAGTGTCTGTGCTGTCTCTGTAGAAGGAGATTTTAGAATAGAACAGAACATTTTCAGCTGGAAGGAGCCTGCAACAATCATCTAGTCCAACTGCCTGACCGCTTCAGGGATGACCAAAAGTTAAAGCATGTTGTTAAGGGCCTTGTCCAAATGTCTCTTAAACACTGACAGGCTTGGGGCATCAACCACCTCACTAGGAAGCCTGTTCCACTGTTTCATCACCCTCTTTGTCAAGAAATGCTTCCTAATATTCAGTCTAAACTCTCCTGGTGCAGCTTTGAATCATTTCTACAAGTCCTATTACCAAATATCAGGGAGAAGAGCTCAGCACCTCCCTCTCCACATCCCCTCCTCAGGAAGCTGTACAGAGCAATGAAGTTGCCCCTCAGCCTCCTTTTCTCTAAACTAGATAAATACAAAGTCCTCAACCGCTCCTCACAGGACGTTCCTTCCAGACCCTTCACCAGCTTTGTTGCCCTCCTCTGGATGCATTTGTGTACCTTAACACCCTTCTTATACTGCAGGGCCCAGAACTGCACACAATACTCAAGGTGGTGTTGCACCAGTGCTGTGCAGAACGGGATAATCCCCTTTTTGGAGCAGCTGTTTGATGCACCCCAGGGTGCGGTTTGCCTTCTTGGCTGCCAGGTCACACCGCTGACTCCTACTGAGCCTCCTGTCCCAGCACCCCCAGATCCCTTTCTGCAGGGCTGGTCTCCAGCCCCCCCTCTCCCAATTTACATTTGCACCTGGCATTACTCCATCCTATGTGCAGGATCCAGCATTTGAACTTCTTCATTTTTTCATTTTTCAAATTTCATCCCGTTAATCATTGCCCAATGAACTTCATCCCGTTAATCATTGCCCATTTTATCAGTGATAGATAAACTCCAGCTGTACTACTAGATATGGGACATCTTGCTTTGTATGCATTCACAATGCAAAATCCAGTCATTACATTTTAAAACATGGCCTTGATTTCAGCTGATCTGGGACAATCCTGCTCTTTAAAAAAAAAAATGGAAGAGTAGTCCTTCATTAGAAAAATCCACCCATCTATCTTAGAATTTTACACCAGTTGTTGCCAAGTTGAAGAAACCAAATTTCTATTAATTTTTTTCAGGAAAAAGGCATTTTTCATTTGTCATATGGGTGGGGAAAAAAAAAAACCACATAAGGAGTTTAACTTTAGAAACAATTGCTTTACACAAACTGTAAAAGTCATGTCTGAGACTCAAAAATAACAACTAAAATTTCATTACAGGGAGATAAGGAAGCAGAAAGGAATGAAGGAAAGAAGGAAACAGTGTTACTTCAGGATAAATATTTTTCCAAAACAGAACTGACATTCTTAACTATGGGATTCATGAGGAGCAGTAGCAATGATTAAGGCATTTCACCATAAACCTGTGGCACAAAATTAATCCTCCCTCCAGATTCATGCCAAAGGCAAGTTGACCTAGCTGTCACATAATCATCTAGGCTGAAACTGGGGGAACCAAGGTAACCACTAATCCTGATGCTGGCCATACTGCTGCCTTTGGCTACAGAAACTAGAATGTTCTGGCTATGCTAGTCAGACAGGCTTGCATGGATCATTGGTCCCTTTTGATAAAGGATCATATTCTTATGCATGAGAATGATTTTACCCAAACCTCTGGGCTTCAACTTCATACGAAGAATATCGATAGCACTTTGTCATCAAGGAGGACAATTCTGGTATACATATGTGTGAATGCAGCACCCTTTCCTATAGAGCATTGGCAGGGAATTTAATATTTTCCCCTTAAAGCACTCAGTATGGATCATATTTTTATAATCTCTGGATATGTGCCTATAAAAGAGGGAAGGATGTTCTTTTTATTGTGTTTGTATTTCAAATGGTTGCATCTTTACCAATATACTAGAGTCCCAGGGTCTGTTCTGTGTCTTTAAGATAACTGGGGACAGTCTGGTCACATCCTTTTAAAACACAGTGACAACACCTAAACTACCTGCTGAGAATGATCTCTAGCCCATTCTAACTCTTGACCATGCCTAGGAATTATTTCAGACTGCTAGCTGGATCAGGCCAAAATGATTCATTAATAAGTAAATAGTACAGATGACCAAGTTCCAGTGTTTGGGAACAAACCCTGGCTCTGCTTAACGTGATGGTATACGTGCCAAATAAAACCTAGCTGGGCCAAATAAAATAGCTTCAAAGGCATGAGGAAAAAAGCAAATACTTGCCGTTGTTCTTGTATATACAGAAACTAAACACCCAGTCTTCTCACACTCAAGGATATTTACACAATCACCACCTCCTAGCATGAAGAGCTGTAGCTATTAAGAAGAAGAAGGTCATCACTACACTGACATTTCTTCAGCACCTTGAGAAGCCAAACACAGACAGTAATCTGTGAGCTACTAATCCACAGCTGAACACCATCCACAAGAGAACTCGGCACAGTGACAATTTCTATCAACAAAATTACCATTTCCAGCTGCATCTGGGAACCCATCACTTTATTCCCAGACACTCTTTATAGGTACAAGAGAAGATGAAGGCAGATGCAATCCATCTCAAGAAAAAGCACAGAAAGTACCAGGGAAAGTAATATATTTGCCCACTATCTGATTCTTAGCTTTCCTGTAACAGGTTGCCCAGAGCAGCTGTTGGTGTCCCATCCCTGGCAGTGCTCAAGGCCAGGTCGGATGGAGCTTTGGGCAACCTGGTCTAGTGGAAGGTGTCCCTGCTTATGGCAGCAGGGTTGGAAGTAGATGATCTTTAAGATACCTTCCAATCCAAACCATTCTACGATTCTGTGACATATGTAATAATAAGTATGTTTGGGTTGTTTGTGGAATAGCTGTGGTTCTTGATAATGTTTTTTACAAAAAGTCATTCTATTGTAATATGAGTGCTTTCCACCCTTGGAACACAAATTAATGGTTCCAACAATATCTCTATTTACCACTCCTACTGCAGCAGCAGAGAGAGGCCTTAGCAAGGTAACAATTCACCCTGAGAACTGCTGTACAGACATAAGTCAGTTATAGCCCCTTCTAGCAAAAGGATTTGCAGTCAGGTGTCGTAAAAGATTTTTTCTTGGTATATAGAACTGCTCTACTCTTTCAAAACACCTCAGTGTCTTTATGTCTTAAGAATTTCAAGTGACCTTTCATGGCTCCGATCCTAAGTGTAGGAGAAGGAGAAAGGGAAAGCAGCTTTGTCTACTTCATTTTTATCAGTCACACGAGGAGGGTTTCAGATGAATTTAGGTACCTCAGTGATATGTATCCTGCATAAGCCAAGCTTCTAGCCTTCCTCTGCTCCTAGGGGAGAGGGCTGGGTCCCTCCAGAATGTGAACCAACCCATCTTTTCCAGATACCTCTGTTAGGAAGGACAAAATCAGCCCTTGGAGGTGTCTAGCTTGCTCTATTGGTTCTCTTCATACTTATAAATTTAATCTAATTTCCTTAGATTTGAGCTCAAAACCCATTATAGTGCACAAAGTGGTATTTGATATGCCTTACAGGGCATAAGACATCTGTCTGGGGCTAGCAGATGTGACGACTTAATTGTACGTTCACCTTTCTGGACTGGCAGCTGAAAATCAAGTGGGCAAAGACCTGCTGTGGATTCAGCACAACCAGAGGTGGCTGAAATTATTCCCACTGCTACAATTAGAAGTATTAAATTTCACCCTTGGTTGCTAACCTACGTGTTTTGATAACAGTTGCAGGAAGCTTGCACCAGCCTGAACCACCCCACTGTTTTCAGTATGTAACAACTAAAATCCTCACAACAAATAATTTAGATACATATAGAAGGTTGTCTCCAGATAACACTTCATCATTCTGCATGTTAATTCTTCCTCCAGAAAAATGAGAATAATTGCTTCTCTCACATCTTCTGATTATAAACTCTCTGGGCTAGTAAAGAATTATTTTTTTCCTGTATGTCTATGTACAGCAGTGTGCACAGCAGGCACCTGATTTCACCTGGGACCTTGTAGCACTGCTAAGCAATATGCATTTAAAATAAAAGATGTCATGGACTACTTAAATTCTGCAAAAATCTGTGGATTCCATACTATACTGAAATTTCAAGTTCAAAATTTTCAAACGTTAAAAATATCAGTGTCTGTGAGTTGTGGCTATTATTTTTTTTTTAGTTTGGGTTTTTTTTTTTTTACCTCTCCCCTGTAGATCTATGGTCACTTGAGACAGAGTGATTGTGCAGCTTCAAAAAACATGAGGCTAACTTGCTTGCCATGCTATTGTACTTGATATGGACTGCCAGGAAATCATTACATTAGGAAAAAATATATATAAATATCTTATAGAAATAACCAGAGAAACTCATGATACTCTGGAAGTAAAAGTATGATCCATCACCTGAGCCATGCCATTTAAGAAACCTCATGCATTAAACATAATGGAAGGGAGTAGTACAGCTCCAGTTCAATATGTGACTTGCGAGCTATCACAGGGCTTCTGACTCAGTATTACTAAGAAATGTTCACTGACTGTCACTGCAAAGGTATGCGAGGGAGATTCTCTAAGGACCAATTAATGGGAATGGAAGAAAATTCTGGTAGATTGGTTGCCAGTGGGAGGAAAGTGAGTGGAGAATGGTGAAGAATAATGTATGTTTGCAATTTACTTATTAGTCCTAAAAAAAAAAAAAAAAAAAAAAAAAAGCAACACATGCCAAATGAAATAACAAAAGATCTTAGCAGAATTTGTAAATACCAATTTAATTATTTAAGCCGAATGTGAATAGGAAGCTGCTTCTTTTTTTTTTTTTTAAGGGACACTGTTGCTAATCAACTCAACAGCCCTATTTTATGTCATAAAACCACAGTGTTCTGCCACAGAGGAAGCTCACTGCTGCAGTTTCTTAAAGCTTGTATCCTTTAATCACAGCTGAAATAATGGCATTTTAACTCTGGCAAGCCCATGTAGAGATTTATTATTTTCCTGTTTCGCTTTCTGTTCATTTGTTTGTTTTTCCACTTGTGTATCAATTTCTTTTATCTGAGGATCTCCAACCACCACAATACAAAGGCTCATTAATTAAGCCTCACAGAACCCCATGCGAAGTAGGGCTCTGAGGATAAAATTTACCCAGTACTGCATTGCTGTAGTTCAGTTTGAAGGCAAAGTGTTTTGTGATTAATTATTGCGCAAATTTGGTTGGCGCTATACATTTCCTCTCCCGCTTCTATTTGTGTGTCTGGTGTTGTACGTCTTAAAGGCTCATAACCAGTTTATTCTTTGGCTGATGTTCTCTTTGTAATGGAAAAAGCTGGGGGTTTTTCCAAGCTTTATTTTCAGGAAATAATCTAGCTAATCTAATCCTTATTGAGGAAGGTAAATTGTTGTCACAAAGAAAACCACCTTGCTTTTGAGAATGGCAACCCAAAGCCAAATTCTTCTTTCAGCTACACCTGTGCAAACCATCCTGGTAAAGCCAAGTATATAAGCATGATTACACCAAGCATGATCTTAACTATGACAATATCCATTTTTCAAGTCTAGAAGGATCATTATTGTCATCTTATCAGGTGAATAGTATCAAAGATCAAGAATTTTAATGAATTGCTGTTATAATGTGGTCAGAAGTCTAACAAAGTAAATAGGCACAAGGCTTATTCTGAATTTTGGCATGTAAATCTGGCCTGCTTTAGAAACGTTCCATTGTCACTACAGTGGTTTCACTTGACTCGTAGTCACAATCACAGGCAAAGCAGAAAGGGAGATGGGCTTGGCATTTGCTCCCTTAGGAAAGTGCTTGCTGTGCTTCTGCCTGCAGCTTGCTGTGACAGTAGGAAGCAAAAAGAATGGAACTGCTGCAGCTTCCAGCAGATAGGGAGTCACCCAGGAGATTGTTCTGGGTTTCTTGTCAATATAAACTTCCTTTGAGTTAACATGAGAGATAGGAAACTGGTGACTTACCAAGGTAAGGGATGAGGATGAACTCAGCTAATAATTACTGCTTCTTTTAGCATTCAGAGAGCAGTTTTGTTGGCATGCTAGTAGATGGCACAGTGTCTTGTGTTGCTTGGAATATCATACATCATGTTATATAAAATCAGTCTTTCCTACTTAGCTGGCAAAGAGTATAGTGTGTGGGTATGTGTGCATATATATGCGTACATCAGTTTTCTCCACTTGGGAATTACAGTCAAAAAATACAATTACAAGACAAGACTCATTAGGGAAAAGAGATGTCCCTCGATTATTCACAAATGGTGTGAATTCTGTTCTTACTCTCAGAATTTTTTTCCTTACACAGAAGCTCTTACAACAAAAAACATGCTTAGCAGAAAATTGAACATAGAATGAAACTGATTTCAGTTCTGATCTAAGTAGTTACTAAACTTCGAACTCATCTAGGAAGAATTCTGTTGGGGTTTTCTTAATGAAAGTAGTAATAATAGGGTTTGGTATTAATTAGCCTCAATATTTATATTCATATTTGTATTTATATTCCTATAAAAATGACATTTCTGTGGATGTAAATTCTATGATTAGGAGAAGAGTAAAAAATTGGTTTCTACAGCCCCTGTTGGTGAAAAGTGAAACAGTCTGTATGATTCTCAAGTAATAGCTCCAACAAAAGGATCAAAAATATAGAGGTCTTATCTGGTAAGAGATAGATAGATAGATAGATAGATAGATAGATAGATAGATAGATAGATAGATAGATAGATAGATAGATAGATAGATAGATAGATAGATAGATAGATAGATAGATAGATAGATAGATAGATAGATAGATAGATAGATAGATAATGGAGGCCATCTTTGACATCTAAACCTAATATTTTAGATATTTTTCATTTTTCCTATCCTAAATTATGGAAATTCTTCCAAGCTACTTTTTTTTCCCTGGTTTCAAGAGGTCGAGATTTTCAGACTAATGGTAGAGACAGAAAAAAGACTAGAATTACTAAGCAATTCTAGCTTGGTTGCACAAATACTACAGATGAAGTAAAAACTATTTCAAGCAAAATTTTCCTGGTACTACACTCCTGGGACAAGTCTCCAAGGATATCAATAGTAATGATGGGCCTGTATCCTAAATGGTGATCTCAGGGAGTTGCACTGAATTGAGACAATTCATTTTGAGGTGAGGTCTGATGACCAGCAAGGGACTCACGGCTGGAAAATGACATAATGACAGTAAGAATGAGGATGTCCATTCCAAAGACAAAGCTGAACCCTCGTTTCCTAAAACTGCTTCTATTTAAGCATAGTATTTGCTTGGCTCTCTGGTAGCGCAATGTCTGTTTAACTGCATCAGCCCAAAGCAAGGTAGAAGTGAACCAGGACTGCTATAAAATGCCCCTGAATCATTTAATGTATTGAGTAGTATTACAAAATAGAGAAACAATTAGTTCAGGCAACTCTTTATAAAGGTCTTTAGATGCTTTATATAAAACATCATTACTAACAAGGCAATTTCTCCACATCAATGAATCAAAGCCAAAAACTTGAGCAGAATTTCTCTTGAAATAGAATATTAAATCACTCCATTGAAATGGTGCCATAATCTACTTGTTTGGTAGATGAAAAGCAGTTGGCAGTCATCCGCAACAAGAAGGAACACACAAAATACCAAAAAGCAGTGAAAAGAACAATTAGGAGCAGATGAAGAGGGGGAAAGTTTTGTATTTGCAGCTTCCAAAATATAAAATTGCTAACTTAGGATGGGATTCACCCCCTTTAAAGAGAGACATTTGAAAGTCAGATGTTTTGTTTCATCTAGGCAAGCATGTGGGATGACTCTAGAGTTATTGGAGAGAAAGACATCTTCACGGGCCAATTCACCCAGGCCTAAACAGATGCCTAAGGTAGATGAGAAGCAGAAAACAGACATTCATTCACAAAGGTGTAAAATTCAAAAGAGTATGGAGCAGGCCAGGTGGAGGCATTTCTAGTCCCTTTAA
The DNA here is from genome assembly GCF_017639655.2 of Falco naumanni. NCBI lineage: Eukaryota > Metazoa > Chordata > Aves > Falconiformes > Falconidae > Falco > Falco naumanni. The sequence goes on from NC_054059.1 coordinate 81,726,918, forward strand.
CCACCAAAAATATCTTTTAGAACCTTGCTGAAAAGGATTCAGCCAAGGAGGAAATCCAGAAGCAGTCAAAAGTGTGGCCCTGATGGTGTCCAAAATAACTCTTCTTGGTCACTTAGAGCTAAATTCAGCTGACTGATAATAAAACACAAAACATTCTGCTTTCTGGCAAAAAAAGTTTTCAAGCTTCACCGAAGATCAAGTCTGTGGAAATCTGACCAAACAAATTACTTCTTTTGGGGTATTCACTTGAGGGCTGAAGGTCTGACGAAACGCTGAAGGGATATGAGTCATACGTCAATATTCATTGAAACAGTTGAGCAGTATACGTTTTTCCTAGAACAGTCAAAAGTTATAGATGAGCTGCCCATGGGCCTGAGAGGAGCCACCATATATATAAAGCCTGTGACAATTTATGGTCACTAAAAGGCCAACTCCTCCAACAGGGCAGAGGAATCGGATAAGCAAGAAAGAGAGACCATAGATTTATCATTTTCCCTATTGTCTATAGCCATTCAAAAATATCAATATCTTCCTAAACAGTAGGATATGCCCCCACCATGGGCAGTAAGACACCTGACCTTTTTTTAGAGCATTTTATACAAATACACATATGCGCACACACACATACACAAAGACCTTTGGAAAAAAAAATCCAGCAACTTCTGTTTTCCCACTCATCCAAAGATCTCCTCAGCTCATACCTTCATTTGAAGCCATGCAGTGAAGAAGATCCTAGGTCAGGACGTCTGTATTCAGACCAAAAGGGCAGAAAAGGTAGGGTTAGTTTTCTTTCTAAGGTAGCATCTGTATAGGAAAATACACAACAGTGATTATATCTTGTTTCATTTCTTAACTCCAAAGGATTAAATTCAGCTGACTGCTTTGCTTATTCTTGCCTGACATCCAGATGTCAGCTACATTGATTGTTTGTACCTGGAGATATCATACATTCTTCTGTCCTGTCAAACTCCAGATAGACAGGATACCTGATGGTGGCAAAGGATGTTCCCGTCTCAAAGTCTCTTCTTTGCTGCAAGCACTTGTCCTTTCTTATTCCTTCAGCTCTCAGGGAAGGGAAATTTCTTTGCTTTGTTATAAGTGCAGTATGACCTAGACACATACTCAGTCTTTGTGGGCATAACACAGAGTGCTGCCAAGGTGGTGAGACTGGGCTACCAGAATCTGATTAATGCAAAAAGGCTTACTTAATAGAGAGCAAGCAATGCAATGAGGCTGATTGCTGCATTCCAAAAATAAGATCTGAGAGTGTCTTGAAAGACAAAGAGGAAAAAGAGAAGACAGAGAAAAAATCTAGATGTGAAATCAGTGTCCATATGAGAACAGGTCAGCCATGGCACCTCAGAAATAAACTCTTGCTGCCTTTGGACAGGCTTGTGAAAGGAAGAAGAGGTTGCTCACCTGTAGCTCGTCCATGTGAGGGAACTAACCATCAAACCAAATGTTGTAGAATTCTTGGCTGAAGTATGAGTGGCTCAGTGAGACAAGATGATGATGTTGTACATATACCATAGGAATCTGGTATAGGCAAGAGAGTGCTAAGTATTATAAATATTGTACAAGTGGTATCACAGCCATCCTATTCATGTTGGATGCCAACTGTAAGCTGATGGAGGAAATTAAAGCTGAGGACATAAGGATCAGACAGGCAAGCACCATAGGAAAAAGTATCTTTAAGATGATGAAATGAAAGGGGGAGACGGGGGGAGGACGGGACGAGGGACAGAAAACAGACAACAAAAATTTCTAGAAGACTAAGTTCTGACCAGGTATGCAAAAAGTCATTTGGAAAACTGAGGATCTTTAGACATCTAAATCTGGTAGTTAATGGATTTAAACTGATAATAAATCCTCCAAATAATCCAGGAAGACAGAAGGGGATGGTAGGCAGCACGAACCAGAGAAAGAAATTGAACTACCTAGACCTCTCCTATGCAGATATATGTGAAATATGAGTATGAACACCAGTGTACATTGACATTAATTTCAGATGTGTTGTGACATTTTAAAATGGCATGAGGATATTTAAAGCCAGATATGGGGTGTTGATTTCAAAGCTAATAGGATTTCATAGCCTTTTGCATCTAAAAATGTCAAGAGGATTTTGACCTCTATATGCCTTTCAGATTGCTCCAAAACTTTCAGCTTGTGGCTCTTCATATAACGGACAGATTACGATGCAGTATTTTTACCTAATTAGAAGTGCTTTGCTTTCAGTTTATGAATCCTTGTTAATAAGTACGACTGTCACGGTTTGATTCCAGCTGGCAACTCAGCCCCACATAGCTGCTCACTCACTCCCCCCGGTGGGAGGGGGGAGAGAATTGGAAGGGTGAAAGTGAGAAAACTCGTGGGTTGAGATGAAGACATTTTAATAAAAAAAGCAAAAGCCCTGCACACAAGCAAAGCAACACAAGGAATTCATTCACCACTTCCCATGGGTAGGCAGGTGCTCAGCCATCCCCAGGAAAGCGGGGCTCCATAAAACCTAACGGTGACTTGGGAAGACAAACACCATCACTCTGAATGTGTCCCCTCCACCTTCCTTCTTCTTCTCCCAGTTTTATGTGCTAAGTATGACATTATATGGCCTGGAAAATCCCTTGGGTCAGTTGGGGTCAGCTGTCCCGGCTGTGTGTCCCCCCAGCTCCTTGTGCCCCCCCCAGTCTACTCACTGGCGGAGTGGGATAAGGAGCAGAAAAGGCCCTGGGTCTGTGTCAGCACTGCTCAGCAGTAACAAAAACATCCCTCTGTTGTCAACACTGTTGATAACAGAGCATCATACTAGCTACTATGAAGACCACTAACTCTATCCCAGTCAAAACCAGCACAATGACCTGAGGTTTACTGAGGGCTTAAAATTCAAAATCCAGTGACCATCCTACTGTTAAGGTAAATGTCCAGTGTCAGACAACATAGCTCCTAAGACTATTAATGTGATTACCTTTAAATAGCTAATAAAACCAATATTGTTGGGATTCAGCCTGCCTGAGTTCAGCCCCCTAAACAAGAGAACTGATCCAATACGCTCATTAGGGTCTCTACCATCTAATGGAAAGATGTAGAAACTCCAAAAGGTGATTAAGATCTTAAAACTGATGCCCAAAGCAAAGAAGGTAAAAAACTTTCTGGGTGCATCTGTCCATTTCCATTGACTGGAATCTAGCTAGTTATTTAAGGATAATTAATATTGGATTAGTTCTTTTAATTGGCTTTTGAGTGGTGAGAGGGAATCATAATCGTAACACTGAAGTTATCTGTGTTATCTGATCGACAAGCAGGCTGGTGTAATTTGTGTTTGGCTACTGTGTCATGGTCCTGAATGGACTGAAACCTTTGTCAACAAGAAGAGGCAAATAATTTGATGGGCAAAAAATAAGCTTTATAGAGGTCTCTAGGAAATAATTTGACTGATCTCAGAATAAATCAGTTGTCAACAACATATGCAAAATGTTATCACTATTCCCTTTATAATCTATGCCAATAATACTATTCAGACAAATACAGATTCGTTCTAAGACATCATCGTCCTGCAAGCATATCCAAACTTTTGTATATGTAGTTTGTATAATAAATTCTGTGACTGAGCTATTATCTTTCAGAATAAAAACTAGCTGCTTCTACCCTACCCCCAGCCAAAAGTCTGGCTTCAGAACATGTCTTTTTTTGTTCCTCCAAGAAATATTGAAGAAGAATCTCAGACAGAATGGCGATGAGTGCAGTATTAAATGCCAGATCAAATCCTCAACTGGAGTAAATTGGTGTAATTCTATTGAAGTTACTGGTGCTTTGCTACCAGAGTCTGATTCAAAGCCTTTGGGAATCTTTTCATTGACTTCCCTGGGCTTTGGCACAGCTAAAGATCTGATCCTTCCAGGGAGAATTGACAAGATAAACAAGGTGGGCAGTTGTGGGAAATGTGGGAGGGTTTTCTTGCTATGGGAGCTGTGGTCAAACATATGTCAGAAGAATTAGTCCCAGTTCAAAGGTGAGACTAGTTCAGTACAAAAAAGCATGAAGGTATAAATTTTAATGGTAGCAGATGACTCCTAGCAAAAGCAAATGAACACAAAATACTTAGCTAGGAAAATATAAGCTTCGTCTACTTCTCATTTTGTATGAACACATTCATTTTGCAATCCTCTGTAAATCCTATTGAAACAAAAATGTGTTTACAATGTTACATATTCCATAAAACATGTTTGCTACTCAGCAATCTGCTTGCTTCTCCTAAAATGTATTTTTGTGACAAACAATCATTAAACCTCACAACCACCGTGTGCAGATAAATGAAACTAGCACAGATATTACCATTTGGTTGACACATTTGTTTTGACATTGTAAAAAAAGCGTTACGGATATTTTTTTAAAAAACTCTTCCTTTTTTTCTCAGAAACAATAATATGTTCCTGCAAATGCTGCAAAAGATCAAAAGCTGTTCAGATCATATTTACAGTACTAAAAGCACAATGAATGCCCCTGTAAATGACATGTAAATTACCAAACGATGATTCAACTTCAGTCAGCTTTGCAGATGAATTGAAGGACCTTAATTCCACTTTAGCTTAGAAATCTGATTATTCTGCTGCTTGTAAGAAATCAGCTTTAATCCTCTTTTAGATGTCATTCAACAGGTTCTTTCTGCACAAAAGATGTAAATTAATTTTCCTTTACAACATCTTTTCAAATTCATTTTTTTCCACAGGATATCCTTAGAAATAATTTAAATTTGGGCTATCTAACCAATAATGTTCCTTTTCTACATCTGTTCAGGAATAATAGTCAGGATGCACATCTTAGTTTTGTAATAGCGTAACTCCATTGACCTGCTCTTTATTCCTACTGATGGAAATGAGATCAGAATTCAGCTCCCTGATAACACATGTAGCTAAATATATATTCAAGAAAACAAAAGAATTATTTTCATTCACTGTTAAAACCCTAATTCCTTAAACCAGTTGTGTCCACATAAAACTGAACACTTGAACATTCTTTCATTATCACTTTGTTTTATCCCTTGTTTCCTGCATTCAAGGAGTCATTCTGTGCTACACCGAGATGCTTCTAAATTAAGGACTGTCTTTTTGGCACCTAGCAGTACAGTAGATCCCAGTTCCTGATTAAAGATATCCTTATCACAGGCAAATGATAATTTTATTTTCTGTTCATGAAGAAAACTAAGTGCTAAAATCACAGGCTGGCTGAGCCACATGTCCGGTGGGTGTAAAATCAACACATGTCCTTTGGGAGTTGTGCTGATTTACACCAATGGTATATCTGGTACCCCAGGTTAGAATGCTGTTATTTAAGCAAAATGTCATAGATGATCCACTTATGCAAAAAATGCAACTCCACAGACCATGTGGCACTTAAACACTTGTTTCTCCTATTTCTCATCAGAACTTTTGCTCTCCTGGTGGCTGTAAGACAGAAAACTCAGCCCTAGGTTAGGACGTTAAACAATGCAAAATTGCACAAGAAAGAAAGTTCCCTCCTTGTTCACATGAAGAAGCTTAAACAACATCTGAAATAGACCTATGCCACGAGTAGTGTGCATGTAATAGGAGGGGAGCAGCGTGCTGTCAAAGAAATTCCAGGTGACTAGAAATTCAGAGCCAAGGGCAATGGATATGGAAACAAAGGTGGGGAACTGGCATGGGTGACAAGAACTAACTCCAAGCAAGAATATTGCTTTTGTAGTAGCCTGTTCAAGGGCCTGGCTGTAATTTTAATTATAGAATCATACCTAATGGCCTTCTATGATGAAGTGACTAAACAGTAGACAAGGGAACACCTATAGAGAAGTCTATCTGGACTTCTATAAGGCCTTTGACATGGCTCCTCACAACATCCTTCTCTCTAATTTGGAGAGTGATGGATTTGATGCATGGACTGTTCAGTGAATGTGGAATTGGTTGGACTGTCACATCCAGGGGGTAGTGGTCAACAGCTCAATGTCCAGATGGGGATCAGTGACAAGAGGTGTCAGGGGTGTCAGGGGTCTGTACTGGGACCAGTACTATTTAATGTATTCACCATTGACATAGAGGGATTGAGTCCAGCCTCAGCAAGTTTGCAGATGACACCAAGCTGAATAGTGTGGCTGATGTGCCTGAGGGACAGGGTGCTATCCAGAGGGACCTGGACGAGATTGAGAAGTGGGCCCATGTGAACCTGATGAGGTTCAACAAGGCCAAGTGCAAGGTCCTACATATGCTTGGGGGCAACCCCTAGTATCAATACAGGCTGGAGGAAGAAGGGGTTGAGAGCAGCTCTACCCAGAAGGACTTGGGGGTACTGGTGGATGAAAAGACAGACATGACTCAGCAATGTGCACCGCAGCCCCAAAACCCAACTGTATCCTGGGCTGCATGAAAACAAGCATGTCCAGAAGGTCAAGGGAGGTGATTCTCCCCCTCTACTCTGCTCTTGAGAGACTCCACCTGGAGTATTGCATCTAGCTCAGGAGCCCTCAGCACAGGAAAGACGTGGACCGGCTGGAGTGGGTCCAGAGGAGGGCCACAAAAGTATGAGAAGGATGGAACACCTCTGCTATGAAGAAAGGCTGAGACAGTTGGGATTGTTCAGTCTGGAGAAGAGAAGACTCTGTGGAGATCTTATTGCAGCCTTCCAGTACCTAAAGGGGATTTATAAGACAGATTGGGGACAGACTTTAGTAGGGCCTGTAGCAATAGGACAAGGGGTAATGCTTTAGATTAAATATAAGGAAGAAATTTTTTACTATGAGAGTAGTGAAATACTGTAACAGATTGCCCAGAGAGATGGTATATGCCCCATCCCCGGGAACATTCAAGGTCAGGTTGAACAGGATCTGAGCAACCTGATCTACTGGAAGATGTCCCTGCTCATTTCAGGGGAACTGGACTAGATGACCTTTAAAAGTCCCTTCCAACTCAAACCTATAGAATCTATAGAATCTCATGACCCTGTCAAAGGCCTTACAGAAGTCCAGGTAGACAACACCCATAGCTCTTCCCTTGTCCACCGATGTGGTCATTCCCTCATAGAAGAACACTAGGTTGGTCAAGCAAAACTTATCCTTGATGAAGCCATGTTGGCTGTCTCAAATCACCTTTCTGTCCTCCATGTGTCTTAGCATAGCTTCTAGGATATCTGTTCCATGATCTTCCCAGGCACAGAGGTGAGGCTGACAGGTTGGTAGTTCCCAGGGCCCTCCTTTCTACCCTTTTTCAAAATGGGTGCAATGTTCCACTTCTTCTAGTCAACAGGGACTTCACCTGACTGCCGCGACTTTTCAAAAATCATGGAGGGTAGCTTGGCAGCTACGTCAGCCAGTTCCCTCAGGACTTTGGCTTGCATCTTATCGGGTCCCATAGACTTATGTTCCTCAGTTGGTCACAAACCTGCTGTCTTGCAGTGGGAGGGACATTGCTTCTACAGTCCCCATCTTGCAGTGCATCCACTCAAGAGGTGTGAGAAGAGAGTTTGCCAGTGAAGATTGAGACAAAATGTTGTTCAGTACCTCAGCCTTCTCCTCATCTTTTGTAATCAGTTTGCCAGTCTTGCTCATCAGGGCGGTACGCTTTCTATGACCTTTCTTTACCAGCTGACAGACCTGTAGAAGCCCATCTTATTATTCTTTACATCCCTTGCCAAGTTCAGCTCCAGCTGCACCTTGGCCTTCCTGACCTCATCCCTACACAACAGGGCAGCGTCCCTGTACTCTTCCCATGATACCTGTCCCTGCTTCCACTGCCTGTGCATTTCCTTCTTGCCTTTAGTTTGACCAGCAGGTCAAGACTCACCCATGCCAGTCTCTTGCCTTCCTTTCCCAGTTTCTTAGACCTGGGCATCAACAGCTCTTGTGCTCTACAGAAACATCCTTAAAGATCTGCCAGCTCTGTTCTGCTCCTTTGTACCTGAGGGCAGTTTCCCAGGGGATCCTATTGACTAACTCCTTGAAGAGCAGGAAGTTTGCTTTCCTAAAATTAAAGGTCCTGACTTTATGCTTCACCTGACCCATATCCCTCAGGACTGTGAAGTCCACCAGTGCATGGTCACTGCAGCTCAGGATGCCTCCAATCTTGTCGTCACCAATTAGTTCACTTGCATTGGTGACCAACAGGTCCAGTATTGCATTGCCTTTTGTAGGGCTGTCTATTACCTGGCTTAAGAAGTTATCCTCGATGCATTCCAGGGCTCTCCTGGATTGCCTACAGCTCACCATGCTGCTTTCAGCAGATGCTGGGGTGGTTGGAGTCCCCCTGTAGACAAGAGCCTGCAAGCACAGTGCCTCTTGTAGCTGGAGGAAGAAGGCTTCATCGATAGATCCCCTTTGACGGGGCAGCCTGTAGTAGGCACCAACTACAAGATTCCCTTGGTTGACTCAGTTTCTGATTCTTACCCATAAGCTTTCAACCTGCTCATGGCTATTCTTCAGAGACAGCTCTTCACACTTTCCTTGCTGTAGAGGGCAACGCCTCTGCCTCTCCTTCCTTACCTATCCCTGCTGAAGAGCCTATAGCCATTGACAGCTGCAATCCAGTCATGGGATTCATCCCACCGATTCTCGGTAATGACAACTAGGTCATAGCTTTCTAGTAGAATGGTGGCTTCCAACTCCTCCTGTTTGTTGCCCGCGCTGTGTGCATTGGTGTGGAAGCCTATCAGCTGGTCTGTTGGCTGTGTCACCTTCTTAGAGGAACACCTCTTAATTCCTTCGAGGTATTTCACTGGTTAAACGTCAATAATGTAAACATAATAAATGTTAATAATGTTAAAATACAAACAGAAGAATCCGTAATTCCTATTGTTGGAGCTCTTTTTCTCTGGAAGAGTTGATACTGGTGATAAGCTGATTTGGCTGATGATTTAATTTGGACCTGATCAGTATAGACCAGTATAGAAGTCCTTCAATTTTTCCACTGGGATTCTTCTCACATGATTTCAGCTATGTGAAAGTAATGGAGATCAAAGATCTCTGTATAGCCAAAGGACATCAGTAGATACCTCAAGGGGACAAGCTATTCCATTTACTTTAGGATGCATTGAATTGCCCTCTGGAGGTACCGGAGTCTTTACATCATCTACAGGATGCTGTGTCACCTTCTTAGATGAACACCTCTTAATTCCTCTGAGATATTTCACTGGTGATTTCCTGAGGGGTCCTATTACATCAGCAGCCCCTGGCTGTAGGGGGACTAGAATACTTCAAGTGTGCTGCAGTGTAGCCAGCATATCTTAAACCAACAGGTTTAAGGCCCTTGCTAGCACTCCATCTTTCTAACCTTGGCATGTCATCCCACAGCTTGCCAAGGGCCAGCCAGATCTTATCCCACTCCTCTTTCAAGTCTGGTTTAAATAACCCTGCCTGCTGTGGCTGTATTTCTTTTATCAGTGCAGACCAATCAACAAAGTCTGAACCTTTCATTGGACTCCTCATTTCACCTTTTCAGGCAATGGAATGTCTTTTTATGCCAATCACAGTAGCAGACTCATGCTCTTTGTATGGATCTACAGCCGGGCTGTTACACAGCAAAGTCTCTCAGAACAAGTTAAAGTGCAGCAAGTCTTTAAGGAAGTCCTGATGATTCAAGGTTTCATCTTGTGTGTTACACTTCCTTTTTTTCCCCCACAAAAGAGTTGCAGAACTTTTAAAACCTTTACTTTTTGCATTTTGGGTGTGGCCTCAAGCTCAAATCAAGGTTCCCATTCTCTCAAGCAACATGCAGTCACACAGCAAGACTCAGTCTTCATCCTGAGAAGCTAACATTGCAAAGAGGTAAGACATAAAAAGAAAAGAAGAAATGGATACACCACACAGGCAAAATATGAGGAATATAACTTGGTAGGTGATTTGTCCATGGTGACACAGAAAGTCAGTAGCAGAGGCAAGAAGTGATCTTTCACTTTAAAGCCCAAAACCTTCACCAATCCCCACCCCAATCATCCACTGTCCTCTAATCACATGCAGTGCCTACTATGTCACATATTGCAGCACACATCACAGTGACTTGGAAAATTCTCCCCTTGGTCTGTCAAGCATAAACTTATACAGTGTTCCTGTAAGACAGTTCTAAAGGCTTTGAAAGCACTAAAGAGCCTGTCTGCTAAGGATGTAGTAAGGTCACAATACCAGGAGCCACTACTGAAGGAGAGACATTTTCCTGCATGACTGACAACAAGCAGCATCTACCTATGCTGTGTAACAGGTGTAAAAGACTTGCACTGGCATTTCTCTTCCTAAAGTCCAGGGGCATCACTGGAAAATATTATCTGGCAGAAGCTGATAAAATTCAGTGACATAAATCATGATTAGTGTGACAATCCAGCCTGCAGGATAACAATAAATAATGCAAAGAAGATGCAAATGCATTGCATTTTAGCAAGCAGCAACATAACCCTATTGAAAATACCTGCACCAGCTTGAGACAGAAAAGAGATTTCTTTCATGACAGGAGTTTTCACATTTAAAATGATTGTATATAAATATTATTAGCCAAGCCTATCTTTGGCCTGATGCTTTCAGTTTGATATGATGTGACCCGAATTTCTGCCCTAATGTAACTCTCTTATCTAGTCCTCATCCAAGCAGTCTCATGGGCAGCTGCGTTTATGCTTTGAATACAAGAAACCATTCTCTGCTTTTAAGGGGGGAAAAAAGCACAACAAGGCACAAAGCCTCACAAAAAAAATACCCTTTATCTCAAGGGCAGGGTGATATTCAGACACCCCCAAAAATTAAATTAGGCTGAGAGGTCTAGGAGGTATAAAACACCTCAAAACAGAGGGAGAGGTTCCACAAATAAATAAATGAATAAAAGCAATTGATTATAAGAGGCAAAAAGAAACGTCTCCTGAGTCACTGTATAGTGAATAGTATTCCTTATATTTCTTACATCATTCAGGCATTCAGGAAGTCTTCTTGTCTATTCCCAGGAATGCTTCCTCTTCCATAGTTTGCAAGAATGACTGGGCAATCCCAGCATAGGATGCTCTCTTCTGAATCCAAAACAACTGCATGCCTTACCTGATGAGTCTTGCCCGGGCTTCACCCCGTACCTCAACATTGTAGGACAGTGTATTGTTTAGCTCAGACAGATAAAATATGAAATTAAATCTCAGCATTGAAATTATATTCCAGATTATTGGCAGATATGTGTGCGCTTTGGAGATGGGGAGCGTGTATGGTAATTTTTCCTCTATATCTCTACACAAAGCTAGCGACACTGTATTTTTATTACTTTTTTTTTACAGGGAAGTCTATGTTGCTATTTCTGGAGGTTCCTTGACTCAGGATGGTGGCCAAGAGAAATTATCATGAGATTAGGCTGTACTTTGTTGAAGCCAGAACTTCCAGTGAGATTACTCTTAACAGCAATAACTCCACTAAAAAATGAAAATGGTTGGCTATGGGTTGTTCTGCTGTTCAGACACTGCAAAGCAAACAAAGAACTTGATGGAACTTGTCTTGTGTTAATCCTTTCCTGCCTTTCTAGAAAAGATCCAGGGCTTTCTTCTTGGAAATAATAAATATATACCACCCCACTGAGTTTTTTCTTACGAAATTAACAGAAATCTGTGGCAATACAATCATTCATTTAAATAGGACCAGACATTTTACCCTTCTCTCATTTTTTCACCCAAACAGCCTGAAATATGAATAAAGTAACTCTTGATTTGAAAAGCAAAGAATTTCACTGATATCTCATTATTGAGGTGGTTTTTAATGAATATAGGTACAGTAAGGCTGTAGAAGGAATGTCAGGACTAAGTGCAGAAACGTCTACAACTTAAGAAAAGCTTTAAGCTGTAACAGTCTGTCCTCTCATGACTCACGAAAAGAGCCAAGGCTCGCATGATGATGTCCCCCTACACACCAACTGCCCTCCCCACTGAGAGGTCCACAGGAAAGAGTTTCTGTATGTGCCTTCATTTGATTTATAGCCCTTGTCTCTTTACTTAGTTGAAGAGAAGTTCTTCTGGACCTTTGCCAAAAGTAGTGTCATTTTAGCTACTACACTGAAAGAGGAATTACAAAGGAGCTGCACACCTGTTGCATGGGGAAACTGAGGCTAAAAAAGGAGATGGATTTAAAGAGAGCCACCACCTCCAATGTCCCAAGATCTGTGTGATCTACTAAGTTATTCTCTTTTCCTAAGATAACAGCTCCTCACCCCTCCATCATCATCAGCAGGAATAAGCAACAGGCTGTGGGAAGGAATGCCATGCTCCAATTCATGCTGTCTTGTTTTGTTTTGTTTCACCTTAAAAGTCTCTTTGATATTTTTATATCATCAGACAGCCGCCAGCTCTTTTTTTTTTTTTTTTTAAACTTCCTCCCTCTGGACAAGTAGGATATTAATATTATCCCTGTAACAAGCAGCAGAAGGAATAAAACATCTAGGTAAATACTGCAAGTGAGATTAAAACTCTCTAGCTTTCTGATGTAACCCAGTGACATAGCGTTTCTAGTGAATTAAACCAAATGTACAAGTATTTAACGACTAATCCTTTTAAGTATTTTAATGCCCCAATGAAGATTTCTTATAGGGAGAGGCAAAGCATATGTGGTTTCCGTTAGAGTCTGCCTGCAGGCAGAGGATTGAGCAGATTGGCTTGCTTTTTTTTTTTTTTGCTTTTTTTTTTTTAAGCTCTCCCCCCCCCCCCCCTTTTTTTTTTTTTTTAATTAATTAATATTTCCCTTCCTTTGTGTTTTTTGGCGGGCGGGCAGCCGGTGGCGCGGGGTGCTGAATGGACAGCTCCCGCCGGCGGGGCGCAGGGGGGACTCACCCCGCGGCCGGGGGAGGGGGGGGGGGAGAGGCGGGGTGGGGGGTGCGTCCACATCCCAGACTGCTTCTTGCCGCAAGAAAGAAGAGGGATACTAAACAGGCTTTCTTCCTCCCCTGGGCTACTACAAACAACTAACCTAGCTCAGGGGGTTCTTTGAAGACAATAAAAAAAAGTAACTTTTCATTTTAGAAACCCACCCTGCAGGGCAGCAGGTATTAAGCCCATGATAACATCCTATGTATGTATCTAAAATATATATATATTAACAAAAATACACGCGCAGATATATATTTATATAGATTCAGACTAGATATCAGGAAGAAATTTTTTACAATGAAGGTGGTAAAACACTGGCACAGGTTGCCCAGAGAGGTGGGAGATGCCCCATCCCTGGGAACACTCAAGGTCAGGTTGGACGGGGCTCTGAGCAACCTGATCTATTGGAAGATGTCCCTGCTCATTGCAGGGGGGGTTGGACTAGCTGACCTTTAAAGATCCCTTCCAACCCAAACCATTCTATGATTCTATGATTCTATGATATGTAGCTTCTTTTTATGTTATAGAACTTCCTAGCCATAGTGAGTAATATTTTCTCCTCTATTAATGGCCAGGCCAGTGTCATGCACTGCAGGGCAAAAAATCAATGCTCATTGCTATAAACAAAATTGATCTTCTGTTTAAGCTAATCTTTAAGGGTTGTAAATTTAGGGTCAGGGTTACAGTTACATGGAAAGTCAGTGTTCATATTTCCATCTGAGGGAAATATAAGCTCTTCCTATGTACTTTTGATACATATTAATGGAAAAAGTAATTTGGGGGGATATGAGTGGGCGAAAAGTCTACACTATGCACTGGCATGTGCAGGTAGATGAGATTGCTAACACTGTCTCAGCACTTCCCACCGATGTGATGAAGAATTGCACATGCATAAGGAGTGTGCTTCTGTATTTCAGAATAGTAGACCAGAGGTTCAGCTGATGCAAATGGGAAGTGAATCAATTACATTAACATAAATATGTTGATTGTCTAAAATGAAGATATAAAATAGTGGTGTAAATTATTGCAAAATATCTCTCTTTCTATGTCATGTTTACACAAAATTGCATGATGCATCTGTATTGTGTATATATGTGATATACATGAGGAAGAGACATAGATGTACAAGGAAGAGACAGGGTCATTATTGTGACAGATTTATTTCATTAAGGAAATGGAAAATATACATAAGCATTGTTAGAAATAGCAAAGTGGAGTCTTTTTATGATATATAATATATTCATTTGACCATCATTTAATACATGGCCCACGTCCCTCACCCCTAAAAAAGGAACCAAAATTATATCCTGGTCTCTGCTCACCTGAATACCAGTTTCTGTTTTCATCCTGAATCCATGTTGCTTACTAGTGCGCTTCCTTGCAATTATTTTTTTTTAAGTCTGCACTCAGAAATAAAGTTAAACATTTTTTCAGCTAAGCACTTTGCTGAACAGGGTCAGTAAACTATAGCTCATTGTCTTTAAACTACTGAAAACATTGCACTTCAATTGCAGTCATTTTATTGTATAATCAAAAATTGTTGCTCGTCCAATGTTTCATTCACTGGTCTGCAAATAATCATTTCAGAACAGCCAGATGATACAAACTGAAGGAAATTACTGCTGAAAATCACACTTTAAGTCACAGTTTAGAAACTGAATAATTAGGCTGTCCACAACATTAGTACATACATATACATATATATGTATGTATAATGGTAATACTATACAATAGGGAGAGAGGGAAGGAGAGAGGGAGGGAAGGAGGGAGGGAAGGAAGGAAGGAAGGAAGGAAGGAAGGAAGGAAGGAAGGAAGGAAGGAAGGAAGGAAGGAAGGAAGGAAGGAAGGAAGGAAGGAAGGAAGGAAGGAAGGAAGGAAGGAAGGAAGGAAGGAAGGAAGGAAGGAAGGAAGGAAGGAAGGAAGGAAGGAAGGAAGGAAGGAAGGAAGGAAGGAAGGAAGGAAAATAATTGTTTCTCATGGTTCTCAAAAATATAATAAATCTTTTTCAGCTTTCAGACTATGGAACTAACATTTTTAATTGCTTTTTAAAGACATTTTCTAGGCAAACATTATTTCACTGCTATTTTTCCTTTTATTCTACTTATATTTCAGGCACAATACAAATCCAAATACTTGTTTAGGACATTTTCCACATTTCTTTGAATTCCAGGGAAAGAGTTCTATTGACTTAAGATGATCTTTGGATCAGATCCCTCATGCAAGAGAGTACTAGTCTTTTACAGCCTGACCTCTGTACCTTCACTAGAGTACTCGGGCCCATAGAGGTCAAAGAGACAACTGGCTTATACAAGGATTACTGACATGAGTCGAGGATGCAGAATGGAGCTCAGTGAGCTCTATCAACACATTCATTATCAGTCCTCCAGTAGATCTTGTCAGGTTATGAATGATGTCTCCCCTATCAGAGATATCACTCCAGAATCAGATCCTGCAAACAAGATCTTACTTCTGGAAAGAAACTGGGAAAAAAAAAAAAAATCTCCTTCTGCCATATGAATTTTAATGCCCAATTTTAAAGCAATAGAAATCCCAAAATCTCTTGATTTTATGCATGAGCTATTATGATCAATTGGGAAATTAAAAAATACTTTTAAAGCATAAATAACTATTCCCTCAGTGGAATCTTATGTCTCTGAAGTAGCTGGCTTCAGTTTTGGGGATACATCTTATGCATTTTAATAGCAAATGCCTGAATACTGAACCAATAAAAAATATATAGTGGTTTCTTCGCACCTACCCAGGATTCTTGGGTCAATACAAGTCTCATTTTTAAATATGTTAACAAATATATGTGTTCAGTGAAAATTATATATTGCTTAACCTAAATACAGATTTACTTGAGCTATTCAGAGCAATTCCAGGCTCTTGAGGAAAGTATCTCTTTAAAATATTAATATTATTACACCTAATTTTAGTGTTAAGGCTACAAATTAAATGTAAGGGATATAAAAAAGATCCATGAAGATGCATATCCATGCAGATATGCAGGTGGTGGGGAAAAAATGGAAGAAGCCATCAATATATGACTCATGAGCGCAGGACAAAGATGTCAGCCTTACCTTTGAATTTACTCTTTCAAGTTTGTGACACAACCTTAATGCTATTTAAACATATAGTAGAACGCAGTGTTTAATTAGATAAGGAAACTTTCTCACTATTACTGCCAGTGCATAAGTATATGAGCACAGTGGAGTACACTCAATAATCCAAAGAACCTGACACTGTATTATTTATTGGAATGTCTGCATTAATTATGGATGATTCTAATATAAGGTACATATTTAATACATCACAGTCTACAAATGTTTTCATTCTCCACTACCAGAGAGAAGTTTAGTGATAAGATTTTGCCTCCTATATCGAAAGGCATCCAGAAAATAATGTGGATAATGTCATCTTAGCCAGTTTGTGATCAGGAATGTTTCTAAAGTTCTAGTTTAGCTGGTTACATGTGGTTTAAAATTGCCCTGTGGGCTGACTGGCAAGAGAAGAAAAACACCAAAAACTTTTGACTAGATGCACTAGAAGATTTCCAGTTTCATCACTGGTGTTTTCTTCTGAGCAACAAAATATAAGGTGGTGATGACAGTTCTCACTGAACTTTGATGGCCTGATACAAAATCCTTGTCACATACAGATTTTTCCTGTTGCCTTGCTTCAGCATGGATATTATGCTACATCAATGAGCAGGAATATCCCACACAGCTTCCTATGGTGCTTTCTATAGTATTAGGCTTCATCACTTTTCTTTGGTAGCTGGTTAAAAAAAGTCAATGAAAGCATCTCACAAATTTTGTTGAAATCAGACTATTTTAAGTATGGACTTCACAGTTTAAAGAGCCAAGTGGAAATATCAGACAACAGTTCTCCTAACTTCAAACTTCCCCACCGTTCCATTCTGGTCCTGAGGAATGTCCCTCTTGGAACCTATAAACTTTTCCACAAATGATTAAGTCTAGAAGGACGAGTTTCAAATGTCCACTTCACAAGAAGTGGAGCAAGAATTTGAACCAGGACTCCTGTTAATTTTCAAGTCACATTTTGAGGCTTTTCACCATTGTGTGGTTTCCCAGAATCAGGTTTCGTGCTGCTTTTACCATTAAACTGCTAACCTCATCCCATTTCATGAACAAAGCTGGTTGTGTCTCTGTTTCCTTCTAACAGCTTACCAGTGTGGCATTAATAGTAGAAATAACTTACAGCAGTAATATTGCTAGAGAAATCCTAGTTGAAGCAGTTAGAAAGCATAGTCATAGCAAGAAAATACATGATCACAATTTGAAGAAAAAAAAATGTTATCATAGTGAAAGATTTAAGGGATAGTTTCTGGCTTTTTCCTTGGTATAAACTTGAGGGCACAAAACATTGCTGAGATATCTGTGACTGCTTCCTTTCCCAAAATTTAAAAACATCAATCACTTACAAGCAAAGAGGAATTGGCTGATGAGCTACTGATGTGAAGGAAGGCAAGGCTTTCACATAGAGGAGTAATTAGCATCTAGTTAAGTCTGTGATTAGAACCAAACATCTCCTTTCAGAACAGCAAAACACACAGAATAGGAGAAATTTGACAAGTCATTACATAGACAGGAAAAGCAAAGAGATTGTTAAAGGGTTCTCCAAAATTGTTGTGATTCTGTTACCCACAGCAGTAAATACTTCCAGATAGCCACAGAATCAGAAAAGAATTTAAGGGCAGAAAAGGTGAGCTGTATGGGTGAGATAGATCAAGTAAAGAGAAAAGAGGTCTGGGGGGATTACCTAATGAAGGGAAGTCAGTGTAAGATATGTGAGAGGAGCCAAGTTGAGGGATGAATGAACTGCACAAGAGAGCAAGATAAATAAAGTAATAGCATATTCTTCAAGTACAGATGAGGTCAATGGAAAATAAAAATGGCCCCTAAGAACTGGCAGAAGCAAGTGACAGAAGAAGTAGCTTTTGCTTTCAAGAGAGAGCTGGAAGGAGGGAAGGAGGTTTTTCATTGTCTCGGTGTTTGCAGAACTGGAGAGAGGACAGCTGCCACAGACAGTCGTCATGTGTACCCCCCTAAGGGATGCGGCAGAGATGCTGAAAGAAATTAGGAACATGGCAGTAAAAGGCACTGGCAAAACTGCAGTGTTGTGTGAAGATTGAAAGGGGGGAAATCCCAAAAGGGAAAGAGTGGAGACAGCCTGTTTTTCTTGATGCAGGTGCCTAAAGCAGAGAGAAAAAGGCAGATAGACAGCTTGAAAACACAACAGTGGCAATGAAATAAATGCCTTAAAGCAGGAGTGTGTGAAAGACCAAGATACACCAGCAGCTATTGTCAAGGAGGACCAGGTGGAGGGGCCTCCATGGAGCAAGTACAGCCCTAGGAACCATGTAAGAAGGGGCCCTAGGCAGCTTCCCCAGTAGGATCTCCATGCCTCTACAAGTGCAAGCCAAGAGAAACTGCTTTCTTGAGGCCTGGCTGGAGAGCAAAGACAGATGGGATGGGGCATTCAGCACCTCAGGGAGCTGTGGGGAAACAGTCAGGAGGTGGAGTAATGAGATGGCTGCAAGATCACTGAAGTGGAGAGTATAAACATGTGGAGCAGCTCCACATAAGGAGTAAATCTGTGGTTGTAGGACAAGGTGCTTGAAGGAGAAAGCAGGGAAGTCACATCACCATGACTTCTCACAAGAAATAAGAGGGCAGGGACAGGGACTGTGGGGCTCACAGTCACATTTGGCCAGCGGTAGGCAGCAGCCAGCAGGAAAGAGAGAGTCTAAGGAAGATGAGGACAGGGGTAGGTGAGCCAGAAAATGTAGGTGAAGAGAGTTTCTCAGTGGATCACCCTCACCAAATGTCTGGAAAGTCACATCGCAATGCAGTGGCCACAAGCACAGCCCTCCTGATCCTGGCACAGACCGGTACAAATAGCATTCACTCCAAGTAAGCATTGGTCTGGGTTTTTGCAAGGCGATATTCATCGATATTTACATCTTTGAAGCCATCTCGCCTCTTCCTTTTGCATTTACTCTGAGTGATGCCAGGCACCTGGGTTGAAATATAGCTGCCTTTGAGTCTTCATGAAAGCCTCAGCAAGCAGGAAGTCTTGCTGCCATCAAAGAAATGATTGGAGACACCAGTTATCTCCTTTAATTTTCAACTAATATATTCACGGCATTTTAATTGCTTGCAAATGCATTTTCTCTGTCCCATTATGTTGCCTTTTGGCGGTCGTGGTGAAGCAGAATACAAATTTACAAGGAGGAGGAAACGTGGTGGTGGGCATTGGAAGGGTTAGCTGAGTTCAGAGGGAAGGCGAATGGGCAGTGTTCTGCAGGACATCTCTGATCTTGCAGCTTGAAGAAACCCCCCTCCAAAACTCTCCACACTTCTTGCCCACAGCCAGTGTCAAAATCTTTCTCTCTCCATTTTTTCCTTCTTGGAAGAGAAAAAGCAATACAATGTAACCCATACTCTCAAAATAATGATTCTTAAAGGGAAACAAGAGGGGAAAAAACCTCCAAATTTTCTCTCTATGGTCTCTTTTTGCTTCCCCCTGAGAGTGTATAGGGTTTATTTATTTAACAGGCAGGGATCGTCTTTCTCTATTTGGGTGAGTGGAAGGGTAGGCACACATACAGGTTTGCCTGAAAATGAAGGTGGGTGTTCTGTGCATGCATGGAGGGGTGCTACCAGCACCTCTAGCCAAGGAGGTCTGGGCTTCTCCCAGGGTCTTCCCTGCATGTGAAATTCAGGGATGGGTGATGGGGTGGTGATGCTTAGCCCAGAGAGGGCCCTTGTTCAGATTCACCCACTCTGCGAAACAAGAGGGAGGACTTACACGGACCAGGGGAGCAGGAGGAGAAAAAGATTTGCTGGGGGGGGGGGGGGGGGGGGGGGGGGGGGAGACAAAGGATCGACAACAACAGATCTGCAAACAATGGGCAAGACCAAGTGATACACAAAAGCAACCCCAGGGCTGCTTTTTTTTTTAGGTCAGCTGAGTGTCCCCAGAGCTCACAGCCCCCAGACTTTAGGAACTGCAGAGGATGAAGCAGATGGAAAAGAGTATTAAGCAAAATGCCTTTGCTAGCTGCTGAAGGGGGACTTCTTTTTGGGTCCTTCACAGAAAAGGGCGTTGCAGAAGATGGACCCTGCCCTGGGAATGTCCTGGCACTGCTGACCCCAGCTGCCTGTGGTGACTTGAACTGCTCTCTGGTCTCATTCAGACACAAGAAATTCCAGGAAAAGTGGTCAGAGCTTTAGGTCTAGCAAAGTCCAAGTTTTGGTGACTTTCAGTGGAAGAGAAGGCTCTTAATTAGAAAATAAATAAAATAAACATTGGGTGACCGGCAAAATGCAGGAGCTAAGGCAGGAAGGAAAAATGAAAGGAAAATGTATAATTTCAGGTTCCTAAATGCTGGGAAACGTTTGTAAGTCAAACATGAGGTGAGAGAGCTCTGTGAGCCCAGGGAGCTGCTCTCACACAGCAGCCAGACGCCAAGCCCAGACTGTCCCTGCAGCACCACCAGCCACTTAGCACACTCCAGTGAACTACCAGGGAAACGAAGATGATCCCAGGGAGGGAGCTTTTATTTGCTTGGGGTTTTCTCCCATATCCCTTCCAGCAGCCAAGTCAGCCTTTTTTCAGACCCCTTGAGGGGGAAAAAAAAAATTAAAAAAAGACCAAAACACCCCTTTTCTGTAGCTTAGGAGCAGAAGCAAACTGTAAGCAGGGGATAAACAACGCACCCAGCCACAATGAAACTCAACGCAAAGTCTGTCTGCTCTGACCATTATTAGCTCATGCTGTTGGTTGGAAACCCAGAAAGCTCCCAATTAACTTTCCTGAAACATTTTCTTTGGGAGCAATTAATAA